>NW_017972828.1:8383-114382 GCF_001876935.1 Asparagus officinalis | reverse complement strand
CAAAAGTATTTTTCTGTAATTAAACCTTTCTAAAATGCTAATTACCTCAAATATTATATATAATAGACTCAATTATTCTATTGATCCCTTTTAGTAAAGTTGGTTTCTTTTGTATCAGTCAACCGTGTATGTATTCCGATGAAATGTTCCCTACATTTGACTTTATTACGAACAAATGTCTTGTCCATGATTGAGCAAGAATACTCTCGCTTGCTTTGTCTTGTCCATGATAGAGCAAGAATACTCAATAAACTTTATTATGAACAAACGTCTTGTCCATGATAGAGTAAGAATACTTCATAAATAATATCTAACCAAGTAATGAGGATGTTTCAATGCACAGGCCCCATTAAGATAAGTAATCTTGTTAGATCTATTGTTTTTTTATAACTACTCCACACATGAACCAAAACCAATAGCAATCTTCAAATTCACTAATTCATTAACTCATCAACATTAATTGCATCTTATGGAAAAGACCCTGAACTAAGAGAAGGAAATGCAGCCTTTGGAGCTACACGTGCTCTAAAACTGTTAAGAATTGGTAAAACTAACTAGAATCACTCTCGCAGTTAAGTTTACTGAGCGATTTCGTTTTTTAAAATAAAACAAATTACATAATTGACATTTGGACCTAGTTTACCACAACCATGCAAATATCAGAAAGGCAATAAATTCTTCAACTTTGAGTAAACATAGGTTCAAAACACAACTTAGCAAAGTTACTTCAACATCTCTCTTATGCGTAAGCTGTTTAGATAGTTGTATACGGTATACCATCTTATAATGCAATAATGAGAAGTTTGTGGTGTTATTTATTTCTATTAAATCTAAATTAAACCATATTCTGAAATTTCTAGATCTATATTCACAATTCATTATGTTATGAGTTATCCTTAATTCTCCGTCATCAATTGTAAATCCTGTGCAACATGGCAAACAGAGTTGAGCTTAAGAAAATCATTTTAGATCCAGGTAAAGATACACCTCCACAGAGCTATCTTGTGTACTGAAAGATATTTTATACTTGCAGTTACTTACTAGATCAATTCTTCTTTAATACATAAGACATAAAAAGCCACATGGAAGTTAGAATAGACGCTAACCTCAGCTCCTGCTTGAACCTCTCTTACAACAATCATTTCAAGATTATTAGGATCATCTCCTGAATTGGTAAAGTTATCACCTGAATTTCCTGAAAAACAGTATCAAGTGAATATCCTTCAATAAGTCAAGAAAGAAAGAGATAGTCAAGAAAGAAAGAGATAGTCCTGAATACTCATACACAACCTGAAGGGCTAGAACTGAGAGTTTCAACCACAGATTTCTCATCATCAGATATTTGACTGATGTCGCCATCATCCTCATCATCTGAGCTAGATGAGGAATTTTGAGTGGTAAAGTGAACATTCTCAGCGGCTGTCTTATGATTGAAGCTGAGATGCATCACAAAACAAATCAAAGCAAAAACAGGCTTAAAAAAAATAAAACAAAACAAAACAAAAAAAGGAGAAAAAAATCAGGCTCTACAATGGAATATTACATAGGAGTTACATAAGCGCGATAGAGTATTAAACAAAAAAATGTCAAAAAATGAGGCTTTTTTTTCAATGTGATACATGTACCTTCTCTTAAATTAAATTACCCTAGACTCCCTAGAGAATGTTCATCCTGTTCCAGTATGCTAACGAAACATGCAAAATTAGGCTATAACCAAAATCAAGCTCAATGGACATCTCTGCTAAGAAGCCAATGATGCTCCTTTAGTTCTCTCTAATAACTCCTACGGCACAATATGAAACTTATTTGAAGGAACGACATTGTTTGCCCTTCCTCTAGCTTAATCAAGAATATTGTATTTCACTCAGTCAATCTGATTCGTAGAATACTGAATACCTGGCACCAGACTTGCAATGGGCGTGTGAGCCTACTTGAAGCGAAGCCTCCAAGATAATAAATTAGCTTTAATTTTCTTATCCAAATACTCTCCTCTGAAACTGATCTACTTGACACAGGCCTGAGATCATAAGAAAAAACAAATCCATTTTGGAAATTTTAGCTATTCTAAAATAGTAATAATAATAAAATAGTTCTTCCATGAAAATGCTCAACATCCAAGTAGGCTCACAAATTTGCGCACGCTCAAGTGCTTTTGGACAGCCAACGTCCTTTGTATTTGATTAGTGTCCGTCCCCCACAACATCTCGATTTCCTTTCAGAAAAAGTATTTGCTTATGATACTATAATACACTCTTTATCCTTCTTCAGATCAAATAGCATTTTAATAAAAGATGGTTAAAAATATTCCAATGCCCTACTACACATCCAATAACTTACAGAATCCAGTCATATACTTTCGGTTTGGTTACCCTAGCGGAGTTTGGGTTATCCACGGCTAATGCAAAAAAAGATACGTTGGATGTTTGTCTTCCATTCCAAATATCCAGATAAGATTACCTTATCAACACACTAATTATTCTGTAAATCTGTAGGACTATTAGCCAATCTGCAAAGTTTACTTCACATCACTAATTTGACAGAACTGGAGATGCACTTGTTCTTTACAATCTGTTATTATGGAGTTTGTCCAGCTGTTATCTACCAGAACCCTATATATTTTTAACTTAACTCTCAAAATGCCATTCATTTCGAAAATGTATATTATCTATACAGGTGTAAGCTAGATATAAACTCCTAAAGGAAAAAATAAGTACAGAAAGTTAAATGATAAACAAATAGCATGAGAAGTTATATTGGATAGGACACACCTAACGGGCCTCCATTTGAATTTTACACATTATGGTCCCATTTTCATCAAAATTTGAACTGAGGAATACATATTTGCATTCATCTGTTGCTCCTATATGTCCTCTAACAATGTCAGATATGTTGCACATTCAAGTTCAAGGTAAAACAAGAATATCGTCTTCTTAAAGTCAGGTCACATTTGGATAGCAGAAATCCTAGTATCATCCCAACTATCCAACAAAGATTTTGTTCTGTGGGGTGGTTAGTGGATTCTGCTAAAAAATGTGATTCATGTAAGGATATTCAAAACCAACTATTCAAGAATATTCCTCTGTGCATTAATAGATGCAAACTTTCAAGGATATTCAAGAAAACGTTTTCTTTCTTTAATTGTTTCATCATCAATGGGTTCCGGAAAAAGGCAACATGGTTTTGGATAGTAGAGCAGAGTGATTTGGGACTGTTTCATCAATGCAAAATGGATAGGATTCATCTCAGTCAACAATGTTGAAAAAACTTCAACAGAGAAGTTGAAAAGCTTAGCTTTAAGAACATCCCTTATAACTCCTCAAGGCGAAAAGATTTTGTTTTGTGGGTTAGTCAGTGGATTCTGCAAAAAATTGTGATACATTACCCAAGAATACAATAGCTTTTCCCTTCTCTTTGAACTTGCACAAACAATGGTTTGAAACATCAAGCTGTCTATGATCTATCACTTTTATTTTTCTCAATTCTGATTATAATACAAATTTCTACATGCATGACCTTTTGAAACAAAAGGGTACACAAATTAGATGACTCATTGTATAGAATCATCTAACAACAACAACAACAACCAAGCCTTCATCCCACATGTTTGGGGTCGGTTACATGAATCATATTTTTTCATTCTACTCTGTTACGGGTCATTTGCTCCATTACGTTAATCCTAATTATATCCTTCTTAATTGTTTCTGACCAAGTCATTCTAGGTCAACCTCTAGATCTTCTAGCCCCATTAACTCTAATATTATCACTTTTCCTAATCGGTACACTAAGGGGTCTCATTTGTACATGACCAAACTATCTTAATATATTCTCTCTCATTTTATCCTTAATAGGCGCAACCTCTAATTTACTACGGATACACTCATTTCTTATCCTATCTTTTAATGTATACCCACAAGACCATCGCAACATTCTCATTTCTACTACACTCATTTTTTGAACATGTTATTTTTTTAATTGCCCAACATTCTGACCCATAAAGCATAGTTGGTCTTATACCCATCCTATAAAATTTTTCCTTTAATTTTATTGGTATTCTACGATTACATAAGACTCCCGAAGCACTCATCAATTTCAATCATCCCGATTTGATTCGATGCACAATATCATCATCTATCTCACCATTATGCCTAATGATAGATCCTAAATAGCAAAAATGATTAGTTTTAAGTATTTCTTGGCCATCAATATGTACCATATGCTCTTTTTCTTTCTTACTTTTACTAAAAATACATTCCACATATTCTGTTTTTGTTCTACTAATTCTAAAACCTTTAGACTCAAGAACTTGTCTCCATATTTCTACTTTAGAAATATGTCTCTTCTAGTTTCATCAATTAATATTATATCATCAACAAATAACATATACCATGAGATTTCATCCTGAATGTGCTTAGTAAGTTGGTCCATAACTAATGCAAAAAGATAAAGACTTAAAGCTGACAATTGGTGTAAACCTATGGTAATAGGAAATTGTTTAGTCTCTCCTTCATTAGTTCTTATTCTAGTTGTTACGCTATCATACATATCTTTAATCAAATCAATATATATACTAGATATATGTTTCTTTTCTAACACCCACCCAGTGTTTTAAATATCGACCGTCATGTCGGACATGGCGGCTGATATTGCGGATTCGGAGCCTAGTCGCCACGAAATTGTAATTACTTGTTATTGCATGTGTTTCTTTATAATGGAAGGCTATAAGAACACATGAATTTATTTGTATTAGGTGCACATATACTTCGGTTTTACTAGTTTCTTGTTTGGAGAAATGACAGATATATAATAAAAATCCTGCAATTGTTAGTCGATGCAGTTAAGTAGTTTAGAATAGCAATTACGAGTTTAATTTTCAATTTCAGTAGAATTTTCTTTTTGTTCCTACTAGTATAATGCACGCGCTTTGTATGTGAACATTTTTTTTTGTAATCTTTTTCTTTGAGTGTAAAATTATGAAGTGACTTTTATAATAACATAAATTCTTAAATTGAACAATTAATAAATCTTTACATTAATAAATAAAGTTGTGTATAAAGAATTGTATTAGTAATTTTTATATTCTGGATAATTATTATACTTTAATAAGAATTGTCTAAACATATGCAGTTAAGTTGTTCTAGTGTCTATTTGGTTTTCTATGCAAAAGCAAAAACTTGGTGGTTGCATGTGAAAATGAAGACCTTCTCATATGTACTTTTCATATGTTTAGACAATATAATTATCAAGTATGTGAAGATTCCATTTATGATATTATATCAACCTATCCGATATGGCAATCCGATATTTTTTTCATGTCCCCCGATATATCCCCGATTTTCGCTATCCGACATGAATTTTGGCCGAGCGACATGAACCCGACATCCGATATTTAAAACCTTGCACCCACCGCATTACCTCTCTAGATACTCTATCATAAATTTTTTCTAGATCGATAAAAATCATATGTAGATCATTTCTCCTCTCTATATCTCTCCATCAACCGTCTCAAAATATGTATATGTTCTATAGTTGACCTTCCAAGCATAAAACCAAATTGATTTTCAAATATACATGTCTCTTTTCTTAGTCTTTGCTCAATTACCTCCCCTCAAAGTTTCATAGTATGACTCATGAGTTTTATACCTCGATAATTTGAACAACTTTGTATATCCCCTTTATCAAAGTTTCATAGTATGACTCATGAGTTTTATACCTCGATAATTTGAACAACTTTGTATATCCCCTTTATTCTTATATATCGGTATCAAAATATAGTTTTATACCTCGATAATTTGAACAACTTTGTATATCCCCTTTATTCTTATATATCGGTATCAAAATATTAATCCTCCACTCATCTAATTAGAATAACATAATTGTATATTATATTATCTGTAGCAGCAACAGCTACCACCTATTAAGATACGGTTCTTGGAACGAAAACTTGCTAATTATGAATTAACCTTTACAAAATAATGAATCATTTAGCAAAATGAGGTCCTAATAGCAAGAGGTGAGACCTACCTATTTTTCCCATTTGATTTGACTAGTAGAGTGGGCATTGCCCCTTCCTAAGTAATTAATTATGCTAAATGAGTTGTCACCTCATAAACATTATTCTTGTGTGTGTTTGTTTGTATGTTTGCAGGTCTTCAACATTAACTTTGCATTCTGCAATAAAAGAGGTCAACATGTCAAGATTGCAGACCAACACCCTTATAAACATACCTAACCTTTTCCATGAGGAAATAGTAACTCAACAGACATTTACCAGATGTGCTAATAGTTCATGTTACTTACAGATCAGCTAAAGGGACCATTCCATAGCCGTGGTAATCATCTATCTCAAAGGATCTTGATGAAACAAGGCTCTTGGCAGAGAAATATTGTTCAACACCAAAGTAACTTGGATCAAGCTTAAAAGATTCAGATAGAATAAGAGGTTCGATGTGCTCTTTCCAGTCCTCACAAAGGCAAGCCTTATCTTCTTTTACCACCTGTCTAGATATATATGAGAGCAAAGTAGAGTACCGAGATTAGTGAACTAATGTGAAGCTAATGTCTTTTTCAAAATTAACTTGAAATAAGTGAAGGAAATTTTTCTGTATTCAGGGGTGTCAATGAGCTTATCTAAAATTGGAATGAAGTGTATTTAAAACAACATAGGGTAGAAATGCAATGGGTAACTTCAGTGCTCCGGAATCAAGCCCTTGAGCCTAGGGCATCCTTGGCTTGGTCAAATAAGCTTAATGAGCTTCTATAGCCTATTCATTTTATTTAGTTCCAACTTAAGAGTATAACATGACGCTTTTCATCCATGCTTGCACCAAATTTTTTTGTATCATTATCCAAAGGAACTCATTTCTATTTGAAAAAAATTTGACCAAACAATCAAACAAGAAAATATATCCAAAGAGGCAGCTATTATCATTATCTACGATTTCAACAGAATTACCTCACTTACCCAAATGGAATATGGAAGTAAAAATATATGAAGATGTGGTTGTTTAACATGCTGCTAGTGTAATGCAACAATTGTTGCATGCTACAACAGCTACATGCAACATTCATTCTAGAAAATTAACCTCAAACCCTTCATATGAATATTTCTATAATATTGTACTAAATGTATTTCCACAACCAAATGCAAATCCAAAGTTTGATTAGTTGAAAAAAAATTGTTAGTTTTTACATTTTTTTGTTGTATGAAATGTACATTTCCTCTGCAAATTAATTGTTGGTTTATCACATTTCTGAAATGATTTACATTTTCTAATTTCAACTCAACTAACTTAACGGCGTGGATTTTTAACTCTTTACTAATTAAAGGACTAGCAGCATTTTTGCAGTCAAAACCTTTTCTACAAAATGTAAATCTAATTACCATTGCAATTTGCAAACTAGCTTAGTGCTAACCAAATGTCAGAGTAGTAGAAAGCAACATATTGTGCTACATATCTATTTCGTGTCAACCATACAGGCTAAGCATATCTGTCATTTTAGATGTCTAGATTTTTATTGTAGGAAGAGTGTGTTTGTTTGTATGCAAGTGAAAAGTGAAAGCATGAAATTTAAATGCTTTTAACACTTTGGGTGTTCGTTTTGTTTTATTAATGGTTGTGATAGTGAAATGCCAAATCTTGTCCACATCAGATTTAATGCATGTTTAAGTTCCTCTAGAAAACTGCTGAAGTCAAATGAAAATGAGAAAAAAGAGGACCACTCCTAATTAAAATATTGTATTTGTCAATATATAATAACAATCACATCTTTCTGAAATCATCTTCAGCTTCCGCCTCCCTTACATGTCCACATTTTTTCCTCCTTCGATTTTCACCTCGGCGTTTCTTTATCGACAATATGATGACAAACTGACAATACTTGAGATTTGTTGATTTTCTATTTCTTTTACATATGATCAACCTCTTTTGTCATCCTGCTGGGAATAATGAACTTTAATTTTCAATTAAAAAGAAAGAGTTGGATCATATGTAAAGGGGGAAAAACAAAGCACAAGTATGGCATCGAAGTTTAACAAAATGGCGTCCATGTCAGATTTAATGAACTACAATTTTCAATTAAAAAGAAAAAAAAAGAAAAAAAGAACATCAAAAAATTTAATCAGAAATTAGCATGATGAAGTTTTATTGGATTTTCATGGTACAAAATAGGTTAGCTGTAGGAGGGTGTGATTTAAATTTATGAAGGACAATTGTCACATCATGTTTATTTTTCTAGTTTCAACAACTATTTTTTAGACAAATAAACATTGTATTTCACTCGCATGCTAACATGGATTCTCTCTCTCTCTCTATTTCACTCGCATGCTAACATGGATTCTCTCTCTCTCTCTCTCTCTCTCAAACGCGGGCTTTCACCCTTTGAGTTCACTCTAACGCCTCGTTTGGTACGTGGGAATGAAGTCAAGTGAGAATGGAATGGAAGAATGAATGGAATGGAATGTATGTGAGAATGGAATGGTCATCACATTCTCTTGTTTGGGTGCGTTTGTAGAATGAAACTAGAATAAAAATCTAGCTAATTCTCATTCCCATGTTTGGTATCACTAGTTCACAGGTGAGAATGAAATCTCATTTTCTAATAATGTCCTCATAACAACATAGATTTTTAATAAGATAAAAATAAACAATAATGATAATAACTAAAAAAAATATTTATGCATATGTTATATTAATCTAGGTATGTGTTATACTAATGCGCTTGTTATCGATCAGGTGTATGTTTCGTTTATAATTTTTAAACAATTCTCACTATTTCTGCATATGTTATATTAATCTATTTATGTGTTATAATAATGCCCTTATACCTCTATATATAGTCTAGACATGATATGGTTTTGATAATTTTAATATTTTGGCCAATTTCTCAGCGAGAGTTTCCTCTTTTCATAAATATTGGGTCAAATATTTTTCAATCAAAAGTTAGATTTATTGTTGTGCATGAACCACAATCAAACATGTACGCAATGGGTACATATAGTTCTATATGGTGGGAAAACAATAGCAAAAGTTCAAAAAGAATATAATATGCTGGTGAAAATAACAGACTTTAAACATTGGTGAATAAACAAAAAAAATTGATTGACCAAAAAAAATATTGACAAGAAAGAATTTCAATCGGCAAATAATATATAGTTTCAGTTGTTATATTAAATTGTGTTGCTCCTATGTTGAGCAATTATGATATAATAGGCTAATGAAATATGTACGGCTAGTTTTAATATGCTACTGAAATATGTACCAATAGTTTTAATCCCTACCCCGCAAAAAATTCCTATTGTTCGAATATAATTAGTAGCTGAGAGAAAATGAGAATACATAGTCAAAAGTCATAATTTTTAAATTGATTCTTATTATTAATAGGGGTGTAATTAAAAAAAACTAACTAATTTGATTCTCCCCTTGAATGAGAATGATCATTCCCTATCTTCTCACTTGGAATGCACATTCTCACAAAAAATGGGAATGACCATTCCATGGGAATGGTCATTCCAACATCTAAAAACAAGTTTTATTTGGTATGAGGGAATGAGAAGTGAGAATGATATTTCATTCCACCCTATTCCCGCATACCAAACGGGGCCTAAGTTTGTCAAACACCCCCCAGAATGTTTTTCCAAATCCAGTGTTTCATTAGTTGCAAAAAATAGATGGGTTTAAATATTCTGTTGCACAAAAATATTTTTGAATTACAAATCAAATGTCTGTACATCGAAAATTGTAAAATAAACTACATTTTCTGGTTTGCTCAAATTAACTTCTTGACGTGTTAACATTTCCCCTTTTTAATTAGGGAAAAATGCTTCTAGCCCCCAAAAGCCAAGTGAACGTGCTTCCCACCCCCAAGACTTGGTCAATAGGCGTTTTACCGGTAAAAATAAAGAATCTGTTTTCTGAGCCCCAAAACACAAAACCCAAGACATTAAAACATGTGAAGACCATAATACCCTTCTCTCTCTCTTTCTTTTTTTATTAAAATATGATGAGGGTTATTTTATTATTTTGTTTTTTTCTCTCTCTTTATCATGATGTACCAAGAGGATAGTTGAAATGATTGATGAGGATTATTTTATTATTTTTGTTTTTTATTATTTTCGTTGTTTGTATTGGGATGTTGTTAAAGTTACGGGTTAATTGTTAAGGTTACGAGTTAATTGTTAATATTACGGGTCAATTGTTAATGTTATGAATCCTCTCTCTCTCTTTCTTTTTTAATTAAAATATGATGAGGGTTATTTTATTATTTTTGTTTTTCTCTCTCTTTATCATGATGTACCAAGAGGATAGTTGAAATGATTGATAAGGATTATTTTATTATTTTTATTTTTTATTATTTTGGTTGTTTGTATTGGGAGATTGTTAAAGTTACGGGTTAATTGTTAAGATTACGAGTTAATTGTTAATATTACGGGTCAATTGTTAAGGTTATGAATCCTCTCTCTCTCTCTCTCTCTATCATGATGTTTCTTTGATGATATTGAAATGATTAAAGAGGATTATTATTTTATTATTTTTGTTTTTTATTCTTTTTGTATTTTTAGAATATTCGTTGTTAATGGTTACGGTTTTAATTGTTAAGGTTATGGATCCCTTCTCTCTCTCCCTCGTAACCTTAACAATTAAAACCGTAACCATAATAATTAAACCCGTAACCTTAACAATTAAACCTGTAATCTTAACAATTAAACCGTAACCTTAACAATTAATAAACCGTAACCGTAACAATTAAACTCGTAACCTTAACAATTAAATACGTAACCTTAACAATTAAATCCGTAACCTTAACAATTAAATCCGTAACCTTAATAATTAAACACGTAACCTTAACAATTAAACCCGTAACATTAACAACAAATCCGTAACCTACACAACAAACCCATAACCTTAACAACAAACCCTTAACCTTAACAACCAACCCGTAACCTTAACAATCAACCCGTAACTTTAACAACCTCCCAATACAAACAACCAAAATAATAAAAAACAAAAATAATAAAATAATCATCATCAATCATTTCAACTATCCTCTTGGTACATCATGATAAAGAGAGAGAGAAAACAAAAATAATAAAATAATCCCCATCATATTTTAATAAAAAAAGAAAGAGAGAGAGAGAGGATTCATAACCTTAACAACAAACCCTTAACCTTAACAACCAACCCGTAACCTTAACAATCAACCCGTAACTTTAACAACCTCCCAATACAAACAACCAAAATAATAAAAAACAAAAATAATAAAATAATCCTCATCAATCATTTCAACTATCCTCTTGGTACATCATGATAAAGAGAGAGAGAAAAACAAAAATAATAAAATAACCCTCATCATATTTTAATTAAAAAAGAAAGAGAGAGAGGATTCATAACCTTAACAATTGACCCGTAACATTAACAATTAACTCGTAACCTTAACAATTAACCCGTAACTTTAACAACATCCCAATACAAACGAAAATAATAAAAAATAAAAATAATAAAATAATCCTCATCAATCATTTCAATTATCCTCTTGGTACATCATGATAAAGAGAGAGAAAAAAATAATAATAAAATAAGCATCATCATATTTTATTAAAAAAAGAAAGAGAGAGAAGGGTATTATGGTCTTCACATATTTTAATGTCTTGGGTTTTGTGTTTTGGGGCTCAGAGAACAGATTCTTTATTTTTAGGGGTAAAACGCTCATTGACCAAGTCTTGGGGGTGGGAAGCATGTTCACTTGGCTTTTGGGGGCTGGAAGCATTTTTCCCTTTTAATTAAACAAAAAGACCTGCAGCATTGACCGCACTCGGCTGCAGCCTTTTTTTTTTTTTAAATGTAATTCCAATTATCATGTTCAACAATATTGTTGCTAACTTAATGCTGATGCAGAAATTTGGTCAACCAAAGAGCCCGTGATGAAAACAGTCATAAAATTCACCAAAAAAATAATAAAAAGAGTAATTTTCCCATACCTTATCGAGTTCAGTCCCGGAAAGAAGCGAATCCGCCTCCTCCAAGCTCCAAACCAACGGCACACTCTCTCTCTCAGGCAGCACCTGCAAGTACCCATCCCACGGCGAATCGCTCCCCAAGCTCCTCTCGTACATCACAGCAACACACAGCCCCAGCGAACCCTCGAGCTCCGCCTCCTCGATCATCTCCCTCGCCGCCGAGGTCTTAACAGTGAGGCAAGAGAGCTTGGGGATCGTGGCGACGAGGTCGCCGACGGCGAGGTCGCAGAGGGAGAGGACGGAGGATGCCGGAGTCGGGTCCGTCGACGAAGCGGAGGGCGTCGGAGAAGTCGATGGAGTTGGAGGTCATCCATCGCTTGATGCTCGCAGGCGCCTGCAAGAGAGAATTCGAACAATTAGGGTTTGGGTTTTGGAGATCTGGGAGTCGTTAGGGAGAGCGGGGGGGGGAGAGAGAGTACGGCTGGTCATGTGGGGAGCAGCGGCGGCGGAGGCGGGAGAGGGGTTTGAGGAGGAAACAAAATGGGTTGGGTTTTTACAGGCAAGAAAGTACACGCTTGGGCCGGGCCGGGACTAAGGGCTTGTTTGGATTGAGGAGAATGAGGGTGAAGGGAAGTTAGGGGAACCATTTACCTCCATTCATCTTGTTTGGGAACACTTAGGAGGTGAAATTAATTCACCCTAGTTCCCCTTGGTTCACCTCCTAATACTATAAAATTTGTTACCCTCAAATTGGGGTGTAACCAAGGGGAAGAGAACTCCATTCCCTTCCCTTCCCTTCCATTCTCTCAGTTTCCCTTAACTTCCCTTCACCACCTACAAATCCAAACAGGCCCTAAATTGAACTTAGTTAACGTCTAAAATACCAAAGTGGTATTTAAAATAGACCCACTTTGCTTCTTTGGTATGTCAAAAGTCTCTGGTGTCTTTTTGGCATTTAAAATATATAATTTCTGTGATGAATTTGGATCCAAAATATGGGATCAATATGGGGGACAGGTTAGGTGTCTCCCTCCTATTACATAATGAGCTGGTCATCAATGATGACCAACTCATTATGCAATAGGAGGGGGACACCCTTCCATGTTGATCTCATATGTTGGGTCATTGAGGAATTTTTCTTTCGTGATTGGTCCTAAAATTCGCCGGAGTTCACTAATGCCGACGAAAATATCACGTGCCTATCACGTGATGTTTTATTACCGTTCTGACGTGGATTTGATTAAGGATTTAGGATGGAATATAAGCATTCATAACTACATGAACCCTAGGGCAACAAATTGGGTGAATACCATAGTGAAATCATGAGTTTGAATAATGAGATCAAGTGGTGGGAAGAGGAGACCGAAAGCTTAAAGTACGAGAATCGTATGTGCAAAAATGAAATTGCATCATGTTTAGGAGAAATTGGTAGAATGAGAACGTGGTTTGATTCACAGAATGGAGCTCTGAAATTAGTGTTTGTTATCATATTTGCTTTTTTATTTGTAATTAGGGGCTGTTTGGTTCGTTTCCTTCATATAGAGAAATGCAATTCCATGTAAAGAAACACAAGTTTTGAGTTTTTTAAAATTTTCCAAGAAATAGATTGTTTTGCTTTGGTTCGCACATAAAAAATGGTGAGAAACCAATGTATTTATTTTTCTTGTGTTTGGTTCGCATAGAAAAAAAAGAAAAACTTTTGTAAACAAAGCAGAGAATGAAAAAAATCTGACGTGGCAGAGTTTTCATCAATTTCACTTGGTTGGGGAAGGAAATCGGAGAGGGAAAAAAATCTTAGTTGGCGATGATTTCAGCAGAGTTTTCCCTCTTCCATTCGAGCGAACCAAAGCGGCACAAAGAAATGGACGGAAACAAAAAAGCTGACGTGGAGGGCTAAAAATCTGACGTGGAGGAGTTTTCTTAGTTTTCTACCCCTTATAATAGCGAACCAAACAGCCCCTTATGAGACATGGGGATGTAATTGAAGTGTTTATGTGATGGTTTTTAAGTATTAATTAATCTTGTAATAGACTTAATTTTTTTGAAATGCCATAGTTGTTTTTCTAGTGCAAACATTACAACATTTCTTATATCTATTGTTAATCTCTTTGAGAAAATTGATCGCCAAAGTTGCATATGTGCATACTGTCAATAATTTTCAGATTTCGTAAAAATTTCGCTAGCACTTTGCTTGTAACTTGCAAATTACCTAATGATCATGATACATTCCAAACATACACAAAAGCTGCACAGCCAAATAACATATATGAAACCAGTTCTCAGCCAAATAATAGATATGACACCAAGTTGCACAACTAAATAACAAAAATATGTCAACCAAAATGCATATAACATTAGTATGAATCCGAATACAAGTGTCAAATAAACCAAAAAAACCGAATGAAAAATTAACAAGCTAAAGTTCATCCACATTAGTTTTGACTAATTGTGAACTGCGATGATTGACTTTTTAGTCTACAACCTGAGATGCATTCGGGGAATTATCCAAGATAATTGGTGATTAACTAAAAGTTGGAGTGAGTTTGAGCTTCACCTACAAGAAAATTTAGTAAGCTCAATCAGCAATAATAAAGAAAAAAAAAGAGTTTTATATAAAAATCAAACATTGTACCTTATACAGAATTTAGACCTCTTCTAGACCTATTTCTAATTAGTATTGCAGCTCTAAGTGAGGGATTATGTACAGCCATTTCATCCACAGATAGGCCAGTTCTTGTTCTACTTCCCCTTAGCCTACCCCTCTTCCTCTATTGACTTTGGCTCACCTTGATCAATTGCTTGTGCTTCCTAAAATTGGCAAACTCATATACATTAAAAAAAGTATAATTGAAAATGAATAAAGTAAAATAGACAGCCATATAAAGTTTGTAATTATCTGTTGAATTGAAGATCTTGGATTACGTGGAGGTGCAGTTGGAATGTCTAATAGAATGATAATTAGAGTGATAATAGCTACACCTTTGAGGAATTCCTTGCATTGATGATTTATAACGATTCCTTGGATTTGAGATAGAGCCTTTCTCCTTGTAGTTTTTTGTCTCCCTATTTTTCTCTTAACTATATTAAGTAATGTTCACTTTGATACCATTCTGATAAGTAATCCTCTGGTTTTCTTCTCATCCAAAATATTGCACTCACAACATGAGTGCAAGGGCATCCTATTAGATCCCGCACCCTACAAGAATATTTTTTCTTGCCTATATCCATAATATGACTAATATGTTTACGAATAACCTCAAATTCATTCTCATGTTTAGACCCATATCTTCTTGCCTACATCCACAACATTAGTAGTGTTCCCTTTAATTTAGGCACATGAGGCTTACTTGATTCTGCTTCATGGGTTTTGATCTGGCTCAGCTACATGAGGCTCACTTAGTTCAACCTCATGGTATTGATTTGCCTCAGCTAAATGGATCTCACTTGTTACTGCTTCATGTGTTTGGCTTGCCTCAGCTACATTTTTTTCATCATCACCTACTATTTTCGCACCAGATTTTAGAGCTTTACAATATTCCTTTGTTTAATCTCAGCAAGGTCTTCATTGTCACTATTTAATGCCTTTTGTAGCTAGTTGGCTATCAACAGACTTAATTAATCGACACATCACTGTGATGTCCGTGCTCATATATCTCTTCATTAGCCTTGTTCATGTCTTCTGTACTAGTAGGACCAACAATGCCTTCTCCATTCATAGCCTTTTTTTCTTGTTCTTTTAAATTCATCAACCAACTCTTCATCATTAACTAAATCATTAGCCTAAGTGGGATCCATTTTGTATGTTTAATCCTCTAATGAGTCATCATCATTAGGAGAGGATGCATTTTGAGCTATAGTGAATATCACGTTTTATTGCATTTTTATATCTATATTTCACATATTTTTTCATTCAATAAATTATTAATAATATATTTTTATCATGTTTTATAGGAAAAATGAATAAGAGCTTAAATGAAAATATCTCAAGCCCCAAAGTTCTCTACTAAAGCTCAAAAGAAACCACTAGAAGCCCAAGAATCGCAAGAATCCAAGACGAAGAAAAGTCTAAAAAAATAAAAAGAAAACCAGCTGCAAAATTATCCAATGATGCATCCATCGATGAGGCCATCGATTGTGTCATCGATGGGCTCATTGATGAGCCCATCATTAAGACCTCATCGCTGGTCTCATCGATGAGCCCATTGATGAACTCATCGATGAGCACCTGTCATTGATGAGCTTATTGATGCACTCATGGATGAGCTTCTAACAAACTCATCCAATGGCTTAAATTACAATATTGAAGCCCAAGCTTGACTTGAAGGCCGACATTAGTTGCTGCAAGGTATAAATAAGTGTAGAGAGTGAGGATGGGAGGTATGTAAAAATTTTATAAATTCTCTTTTGGTATAGGAGGGCTACTCTGAGAAGGCCTTCTAAAAATTGTAAAACTTAGTTTTGCAATAAAAAATATAATTACTTTCTTATTTAAATTTTTTCTTCTTCTTTTGTGTTGATGAAGACTTCAATATTTTTCTTTGTTCTACATAAGTGGCCAACCCCTTGCAACGTGAGTTTTTAGTTTTTTTAAATTTTCTGTTCAATTAGGGTTGCATGTTTAGGAAATAATATAGATTTAATTCATGCTTTGTTTTACTTGTTTAACTTTCATACTTAGTTAGTTTTTGTTATTAAATTTAGGAGTAGATTTATTTTAATGCTTAGAAGTCAGTCTATTTTCTTGATTTTTGTTTAGTTTATTTTATTACCTTTTTATTCATGCTTTCTTTATTTTCTCTTAATTTAGATTTAATAAAATGTGTAGCCAAATTTCTTAAGATAATTAGGAAAAAGAAACTAGTATAACTTATTCATTAGAGCTAGATTTGCTCTCTTTCATGCCTTAATTTTATTTATGTATAGATTAATAAATCAAAATAATATATAGTTTATAGAATATTTAATTTGATAGATTACACTTTCCTTGAGTATTCTGATAATCAATGCTTATTAGTAGTCTACTATTATTATTTTAAATTGATTATCTATGCACAAATTTTAATTTTACTTTAAGAATTTATATTGACATTATGCTTCCTTTAATTGGATTGATATGTTATACTTTTCAATTATAAAAATGAATAAAAAAGAGTCGAATTTATAGATCTAATAAATAGTTACCTAGTGGAATTTATCCTAATTTCTTAGTTCAATTCTCTTACTATTACTATTTCTCTCTTTTATTCCCTAGCTTTGTTAGTTTTTATCTTTTCTTTCTTTTTCTAATTCTTGTAGTTTTTGCATTTTCTTTTAGTTATTTTACCTCTCCATTTTCTTACCCCTTTTTCTCTTATTTTTAATTTTATTTTTCTCTTAATTTATTTTTTATTTTTTATTAGCATTTTTATTATCTTCTCTCTCCCTCTTTCTACTTTTTATATTATTTTCCTTCTAAAACAACAAAAATCCATAAAACCTTTTCAAGACCTTTTTATTAAAAAAACCTCTTCTCAACAAACTTCACAAAAAGGAAAATCTTTATTTTAAAAACCAAAAAAAAAAATCCTCCTTATGGTTTGATATTTTTCTATACTATAACTTAGCTATATTTATAACTTGGTTGTGCACTTGTAAAATACACTTTCTCACACAACAAGTTTTTGGCATCGTTGCTTAGGAGGGAATAAAATTTTAATTTATTTTATAATTTTTCGTTTTTGAGGTTCTTTGGTTCATTTGTTGAATTGTGTAGGATTCTAAACTTGTATTGAAGAAGAATTGAAAGTGGAGACTAAATTTAGTTTATCAAGAACATAATTTTTCTTCTATGTCAAATTGTTTTTCTAGTTAGTTCTCGTACAAATTTGTAATTTAAGTTAATAAAAAAGCAAAACCATAAATTGCTTTTATTTTCTTAAGGCATTCATTTGTAGATTGCTTTTATTTTCTTAGGTTGAATTTGCATATAGTTAATAGGAATCACCAAAGTGGTATTGAGCATTTTGATTTGTGCATACACTTGAAAATATTTATGAGGGCATAAACCCAAATCTATAGAAGGCGAGGGATTTCGACATCCTTTCCTTAGCCTAAAAGTCACTTAACTCCTCACTACACAAACTCAGGTCTTTAAAATTCACTGGACATTGGTCCATGGGAAGTGAACCTATTCTAGTCTCATTTAATTTAGTTGGTGCCTAAGATAGAAGTTAGGGCGGCAAAAAACCTCACAAGAAAAGAGGTTACGTAATTAGCACTTGAGTCACACTTAGGAAGAGCCCCATCTCTACTTACTCTTACCCAACCAACTAGTTAAGTGAACTGGAATTCGGTAAGGCTTGAAGGAGTATTTGGTTAGGAGCTGGTTTAGTAGAGTTTAGGCTTAACCCTAGAAATTAGGAGTAATTGATTGAGTGGTTTATCTTTAATTTGTTTAGTTAGGTTTTTTTCTTTTTTCCTTTTCTCCTTTAAAAATCTTTTACATCTATTTAGTTTTTCCTAAAAGATAAAAATTTCTCTTTAGATCATTTTCTTAGCTTTTATAAAAAATAAAAAAATATATCTCATATTCAAGTTTGAATTAGGGATAATACAAAATGTTGAGCTTATGTTGAAGTTGCATCAAAAGAAATGGCTAATCCCAATCCCATCTTACATTAGACTTCTGGATATTAATGGCATTAATTATGAATTTAGACCTCACTTCATAAATATATTTCCTAAATTTTTAGAAATGAATCTCAAAATGCTTACATTTTTATATCTAAGTTTGAGAAGGTTTGTCTTATGATAGAAATTAGAGAGTTATCTGAGGATGCACTCAGTTTAATGCATTTACTCTAAAGGATAGTGCTAAGAAATGACTATATAACTTGCCTATAAATTTTAGGGAAAAATGCCTCTAGCCCCCAAAACGCACCAGAATGTGCCCCCAAATACTTTTTCAACAGGCGCTTTACCCCAAAAAACCACCGTGATTTTCTCCTAGCCCCCAAAACAAGCTTCCACGTGAAATGCCGTTTAAAACTCACACGAACTGCCCAAAATACCATTCGATAGCCTGTAACCGCCACCCTCGCAAGTCCGAAATCTGGGATTGATATTATAGCATAAAATGATGAATAGAATGTGGTTTGGGGGGTAAAATCTTATTTCCCTCCAAATTATTACCATATCTAAATCCCCTACCGCTAAAAGTATCTCATCCCCATTTGCTTACCCCAACTACTCTTTCTCCTTCAACTTAATTCTCCAAAATAAATCATCTTCGATTCTTCAACTACTCCCTTGTTTAAATGACGGGTGAATCCCTTCTTTGCGTGGTGACAAAGGCAAAAAGCAACAAAGAGGGTGACAGTGTATTCGTTATTATCAAAGAGACTTTAGAAATCATCAACTTGAAATATCAAGTGTCACAAAGGTTTAAAATACCAATGCAATCTCTTTCACTGAAGTTCATATGCGAAAGGGAAAAGAAATTCAGTATTTCAATTGACAATGAAGCCATAGTATGATTCACTGAGAGGGTACATTCTTTTATTCTTATGGTTATTGGTTGGTTGTTAAGTATACAAGTGAAATTTGCCATTTGTCTACAAAGCAAAACCACAGTACATAAATAGTTTGAAAATAATCAGTAAACATAACAACTATGTTGTAAACTTGACAAAGCAACTGTAACCTTAACAACAAATCAGTAACCTTAACAACCAAAGCCTAACCTCAACAACCAATCAATAAGCTTAACAATAAAAGCATAAGCCTTACATGTTAATAATAACCTCAACAACTAACAGATGCCAGTAAATAGTAACCTTCACAACAGACTCCGAGCCTTATTAAGTAAAACATTAACAACTAAACAATAACCTTCACAACAGATCAATAACATTGGCAAAAAATTCATAATCCTAACAATGAATGAATTTCCTTGACAACTACATGCTAATCTTCACAACTTATCAGTATCCTTCATAATTAAAACATCATGCAACATGATAAACAACATAAAATTTACGATAAAAATCACTTTTTTTGTTGCCATAAGCTTCTCTTTATCTCCTCTCTATAGATCAAGGAGCGCTCTAGTGGCATCGTCGGGGCGCCGGTGGTGCCCTCTAGATCTGGGCAGGGGACTAGACTTTGAGCTGAACTTCTGGGACGAGAGTGGCTGGCTGCGATGTCCTCTAGAACATTATCAATCGTAGCTCCAGCATCAGTCTACTCTACTGTTGTCTGGGCTCTTTTTGAGACAACGAACCGCGACGCGTCTTCGTCTTCGCTGTGGTCGGCATGGAGGCAAACTTTGGAGGTTGAATGCCGCCATTTTTAACGTGTGCTTTGAGTCGGTGTAGCTTGGTGAGTGATTGATTTAGGGCTAGGGTTTTGAAATGTGTGATGGAGACGGTCGCCTGGACAGAAGAGAGGATGAAATGATAAGGAGTATCATAGGTTAACGAGAGCGCCAAAACATCGAAGGGTATTTGGGCTGTTGTGAATTTTAAACCGGCGTTCACGTGGGGGTTTGTTTTGGGGGGCTAGGAGAAAATCGTAGTTGCTTTCTGGGGGGCGCAAAGCGCCCGTTGAAAAAGTCTGTGGGGGGGGGGAGGGGGGGCACGTTCTGTAATACTTTTGGGGGATAGAGGCATTTTCCCCTAAATTTTATTTTCACTTAAGGTGAACTTGTTACCATTTTTTAGAAAACTTCTTCCCCATTCATAAAATGGTAAAGCTTAAAAAATAGCATTCAGAGTTATAAGATAATCCCTAGGGAACTATTCTCAAAGAATTTCGATAGATTTAAGAATCTTCTTATCCAATGTCATCATCATAGCTTAGAAAAGTGACATTTATGCCATATTATCTATGAAAGATTAGATTATTTTCCAAAAATATCATTTGAATCTATGCTAATCACGGTCTCAGGTTCTTCGATGTCGTGTCGCATCGCGTCTTTTGTACGCAATTCATAAACTTGTACATATCTCTCCACCTATAACTATATCTATTTAATGAATACTCATATCCATAGTCCTCTATTTTCCGAAAAAAATAGTTAAATGACATATTAACATTGACATATTTACTAAAATAATAGTTACTAGTTTTTGTTGCCCATTAAATGTAAACATAAGCACGTTAAAAGTTTGCACACAATCACTATATCTGAGTGTTGTTTAAAGAAAATCACTTAAAAATAAAAAATTATATAAGAACTAAAAATTTATATCTTAAATCTATTGGAATTTGAGAACCTAGAAGCTTTATTCATAATTGATAACTTAAGAATTTAGCCAAAGAATGAAAACTACCATTATCATTAAGTGATCTTTTGTCAGATCGTATACCAATGCTGTCACTTTGTATAAGCCTAAAGTTCCAAAGATCATGTGTTAAATTGTCATCCACAACTCATTTTACATAGTGTAAAATACTTCTAGTACTTGAAAAAATAGCTTGACATATCTTCCCAGACTAAGATCACCATGCACTAGTCTTAAAAATATAATCAAACTCATATCATAAAATCAAAATCTTAGAAGAAATACATAAAAAAGGGCTTTCCACGTCACGCATAAACATCAAGAATTATTGAGATTTATGATAGATCTAAATCATAAACTTGAGATCTAAAACCATATAGCCATGATTAATTCAAAGAGATTAACAAGGATCTAAATGAGCGGAAGCTTATACCTGAATCCATTGCTTGATCTTGAGATGGGTTTTGATCTTCTAACCTTAGGGTTCTCTCTAGCCGAATTTCTCTCTTAGATGGGGGTGAAGAGAATTAGAGAATGTAACCCTAGGTTAGGGACCATAACCCCTTATTTATAGATGTTGTACTTTTGTAATTTAGCCCCTCAATAAATTACAATTACAACCTGGTATCTGCACATATAACCCCATAACTTATTTAAATACCAAATTAACCCAACTTAATTGATCACTTTAATGGGTTATCCTGAAAGATAGCAATACACATTGATTAATCATATGTGCCCACAAATAGATTTATTAGATTAAATCCAACAATCTCCCACTTGGGCACCATATGATTCCTTAAACTGTGTATAACCTTATGAGCTCAAAAATTGCTATCACTAAAATGGTATTTCCGAACAATCTCGTCCATTGACTATATCAATATAGGATCAAAGCGGCCTTCGTCACATTTATCGTGACTCGACCCATCAATGGTCACATATACCAATACAATCAAATGACATAGATCAATCATGGATGTGCAGCATGAAAATTACATGCAATGTGATCAGTACATGTATATTTTCAACTGGTCCTCCTTAGTGAGGTCAAAACCAAACATAATGTAACAAAGTATCTTAACTGAAAACTTTATTCTGATCAGACAATACAAACAAACATAAAGCACCACAAATACAAACTCCCACTAAAACATAATATCCTCAAATAATACCACACCCATATGAGCAGTATGCTCATGAAAGACCTTAGGTGGCAATCCCTTAGTAAGAGGATCAGCTATCATGGAGTTTGTCCCAATGTGCTCTATGGATATCTGTCCACTCTGTACCCTTTCTTTCACAACCAGGAACTTAATGTCAATATGTTTTGACTTAGTTGAGCTCCTGTTGTTATTGGAATACATTACTGCAGATTTATTGTCACAATATAACCTTAGTGGTCTTTCAACATTTTCCAAAATGCGCAGTCCCGTGACAAAATTTCGCAGCCATATTCCCTGATTGGATGCCTCATAGCAAGCTACAAATTCTGCTGCCATAGTGGAGGAAGCTACTAGTGTTTGTTTGACACTTTTCCATGATATAGCTCCTCCTGCTAACATATAAATGTAGCCTGATGTAGACTTCCTGCTATCTTGGCATCCAGCAAAATCAGAGTCCGAATACCCAATGACCTCTAATTTCTCTGATTTTCTGTATGTGAGCATGTAATCTTTTGTTTTCTGAAGATACCTCATAACCCTTTTGACTGCTATCCAATGATCCATACCAGGGTTGCTTAAGTATCTGCCTAACATCCCAACAATGTACGCAATATCCGGACGCGTACATACCTGAGCATACATTAGACTTCCTACAGCCGAAGCATAAGGAATCTTCTGCATTTCCTGAATTTCAAGGTTACCTTTAGGGCACTGATTGAGACTAAACTTGTCTCCTTTAGCAACAGGGGTGTCACCTGGTCTGCAATCTTGCATGCCAAACCTTTTAAGTACCTTATCGATATAGCTCTTTTGTGATAATCCAAGAATACCCCGAGAGCGATCTCGATGTATCTGGATCCCTAATATAAAAGAGGCGTCCCCAAGATCTTTCATCTCAAAATTCTTTGATAGAAATCTCTTGGTTTCGTGCAACATGCCTATATCATTAGTGGCAAGCAAGATGTCATCCACATACAGAACCAGAAAAATATACTTACTCCCACTGAACTTGTGATATACACAGTCATCAACAATGTTCATCTCAAAACCGAACGAGATAACTATTTGTTGAAACTTATGATACCATTGACGAGGAGCTTGCTTGAGTCCATAGATGGATTTCCTTAATTTGCAAACCATATTCTTTGGGTCTCCTGACACAAAGTTTTCTGGTTGCACCATATAAATCATCTCATCAATGTCTCCATTGAGAAATGCAGTCTTAACATCCATCTGATGTAACTCAAGATCATAATGAGCAACAAGTGCCATGATTATTCTGAAAGAGTCTTTCGATGAAACCGGAGAGAAAGTCTCTGTATAATCAATGCCTTCCTTTTGAGTATAGCCTTTAGCCACAAGACGCGCCTTATACCTCTCCACATTACCGTTTGCATCCCGCTTGGTTTTAAAAATCCATTTACAACCAATTGGTTTTGCACCTTCTGGCAATGGGACAAGTTCCCAAACCTTATTGTCTTGCATAGACTTATACTCTTCATTCATGGCATCAATCCACTGTTGAGAGTTAGAACTTTTCATGGCCTGAGAGAAGTTGATTGGATCATCTTCTAACATTCCACTACTTTCCTCATGTTCTTGGAGAAATACAATATAATCATCCGGAATAGCATTTCTCCTTTCTCTCGTGGATCTCCTTAATGGCACTGGTTCTTGAGGTTGTTGAGTTTGTTCTTCTGGAACAGGGAGTTGTTCAACATTATCATCTTGAGGTTCCGGATTTACTTCTTGAGCAACAACAGGTATAGGAACCTGAATATTGTCAAAAGTAACTGTATGGATTGGATCTGAAGCCAATTCCTCCTCAAAACTAATGTCTCTAACCTTATTTCTCCCCCCAAACTCAACATCCTCAAAGAATGTTGCTGTTCCCGTCTCAAAAATATTCCTTATAGTGGGATCATAAAACTTATAGCCCCTAGAGCGATCAGGGTACCCAATAAAGTAGCTGCTAACTGTTTTGGAGTCCAATTTCTTTTCATTTGGCCTATAAGGCCTTGCCTCAGCTGGACATCCCCAAATATGTAAATGCTTTAAACTGGGCTTTCGACCAGTCCAAAGCTCATAAGGTGTTTTAGCAACTGCTTTACTTGGTACTCTATTCAGAATGTAAGCTGCTGTCTTAAGTGCTTCTCCCCAGAGTGACTCTGGTAAAGAAGAATGAGCAATCATACTTCTTACCATATCCTTAAGAGTCCTGTTTCGTCTTTCAGCTACACCATTCATGCTAGGTGAACCCGGCATAGTGTACTGTGGGACGATACCGCATTCCTCTAGGTATCTAGCAAATGGTCCTGGACGTTGTTCACCTGAACCATCATATCTACCGTAGTACTCACCACCACGATCAGATCTGACGGTTTTAATTCTTCTGTTGAGTTGATTCTCAACTTCAGCTTTATAGGCTTTGAACATGTCCAGAGACTCAGATTTTTCATGAATAAGATATAGGTGCCCATAACGTGAGTAATCGTCTATGAATGATATAAAATATTGTTGACCATTCCAGGATTCCGTAGGGAATGGCCCACAAATATCCGTATGTATCAATTCTAAGACATCCGAAGATCTGTTGGCACCTAATCTCTTCACTTTGGTCTGTTTTCCCTTGATACATTCAACACATACGTCGAAGTCCGAAAAATCAAGGGAATCCAAAATGCCATCAGACACAAGACGCTCAACTCTACCTTTTGAGATATGACCTAAGCGCTTATGCCATAATGTCGCCGAATTTTCCTTATTTAATTTACGCTTAGTACCACGTGATTCCACATGCAAGGATTCATTGTAAGAAGCAATTGTATCAAGCAAATATAGGTTGTCATAAATACTCAAGTAACCGGTTCCCACAACATTTGAATTAAAAGATAAACTGAATTGACTGTTTCCAAATGAACAAGAATAACCTGATTTGTCCAATACAGAAACAGAAACCAAATTCCGTCTAAAAGACGGTACTACAAAAGTATCTTTTAAATCCAAATAATAACCAGTTCCTAACAACAACCTAAAGTGCCCAATTGCTTCCACATCTACCGATTGTCCGTCGCCCACAAAGATGTGTCTTTCAACATCACTTGGCTTTCGGTAGCTCAGGCAACCCTGCATAGAAACACTTATGTGAGTAGTAGCACCAGAGTCTAACCACCAAGTGTTTCTAGGTACTGAAGCTAAATTAACCTCAGAACAGACCAAAGCAAGGAACGTACCCTTATTATCACGCCAGGCGTGATATTTTGTACAGTCCTTCTTTACATGTCCAGGCTTCTTACAGAAGAAACAACCCTGATTATCCTTATGTTGTTTCTTCTCAACTGGACCCTTAGCAGCTTCCTTATCATTCTTCCTTTTCTTGCCCTTATCCTTAGAGGCATAGGCCAAATGAGCACTTTCTGTCTTATCTTGCTTCAACCTGTCTTCTTCTTGCACACAGTATGAAATGAGCTCATTTAGAGTCCATTTCTCCTTTTGACAGTTATAACTGACCTTAAATTGGTTAAACTGTGCAGGAAGAGACAACAAAACCAGATGCACTAATAACTCGTCACAAAGATCGAGTTTAAGTGCCTTAAGCTTTGAAGCAATATGAGACATTTCCATAATGTACTCCCTGATATTTCCTTTGCCCTTATACTTCATTGAAATCAAGCGAGCTAAAAGCGTGCTTGTTTCTACCTTATCGTTTTTCGCAAAACGCTTCTCAATTTCGGCAAGGAAATCTTTAGCCTTAGTAATCCCTTCGGATTCTATGCCCCTGAAGGCTTCCGGAACGCCGCGCTTAATGATCATAAGACTCATGCGATTTGAACGCTCCCACTTCTCATGCTCCTTCTTTGCATCAGGAGTGCTATCCGCATTGAGAGGTTGGGGTTGTTCAGTTCTTAATGCATAGTCAAGATCCATGCAGCCAAGAACAATTAATATGTTCTCTTTCCAAACCTTGAAGTTTGTCCCATTTAGCATGGGAATTGAGTTGATGTTAGCAGAAATTGTTGCAGCAGATGCATTAGCTGAAATAAAACAAAAATGCTCACATCAATAACCATAATCAATAAAATTCAAATAATGACAATCCCCATCCAAGATACCGGCACAACATTAATATCAAGTCTTTGGACAGTAATATTAACTTGTAAGTGATACCTTGTTGCAATGATCAAACATTGACAATAACTCATGTCAAATAATGAAACTATCTTTGGATCGATTCATTATTCACATGTAAACCTTATAATTGTCACACGCTTATCATCGCAGATGTGTATACAGTCTAAATAAATATTAACCTTCCTTTGGGCCGATTAAATATTTACACGAAAGCATACACACAAACATCTCACATTCCTCATGAACAATCTACACAAGAGAGGTTACTTTGGCAACTTCTTGTTTCAATTAATCAATTGGAGTGAGAGACAACCTTAATACCTTAGTGTCATAATATTTGAATTAAATAATTGATTAAAAACCAAATTAGATTTAAATTAAAAAGTTTTAATTTAAATCAACTGAATTTCCAAAAAACTTAATTGGGGTCTCACAGCTTAATTAGGGCCCATAACTTAATTGAATAAATTAAGTATACCAAAGTGGACCCATGAATAGCCGAGGCTTAACCATAATGAACACGAAGTTCCCTTAACTTCGAACGCGAGGTTCGACTGTATTGAGTACGAGACTCACTTAAGCGCGAACGCGAGGTTCGTCTGAAAATGAACGAACGCGAGGTTCGTTTGATAAAAGAACGCGAGGTTCAACTTGGGAACGAACGCGAGGTTCGTTAAAAAAAATGAACGCAAGGTTCAACTGAAGTACGAACGCGAGGTTCGTCTGAAGTACGAACGCGAGGTTCGTCTGAAGTTCGAACGCGAGGCTCGACTGAAGCACGAACGCGAGGTTCGTCTGAAGTACGAACGCGAGGTTCGTCTGAAGTTCGAACGCGAGGTTCGTCTGAAGTACGAACGCGAGGTTCGTCTGAAGTACGAACGCGAGGTTCGTCTGAAGTACGAACGCGAGGTTCGTCTGAAGTACGAACGCGAGGTTCGTCTGAAGTACGAACGCGAGGTTCGTCTGAAGTACGAACGCGAGGTTCGTCTGAAGTACGAACGCGAGGTTCGTCTGAAGTACGAACGCGAGGTTCGTCTGAAGGAAGCTCGGTTAAAATTGAACGAACGCGAGGTTCGTTTGAGGTAACCACCTCCTTAATTTTCGCCATGAACCCTTAGGGTTTCAAACTGAAACCGCCACCGACAAACCCAAAAACCTTTGATTTTTTATTTTCAAAACAGATCCAGAATTGGAAAAAATTGAAGGAAAAATCAAAGAAAAAGCCAAAAAATTCCCAAAAGTTACTGTTCACCGGCGATTACTGTTCATCCGAAAAAAATACTTTACTGTTCACCCGAAAAAAAATTCGTTACTGTTCACCGAACATTACTGTTCATCCGAGAACATTATTGTTCACCCGAACCCAAAAAATTGAATCTTTAACCAGAGATTTAAGATCAAAAACCCAATAAAACTTAAATCCCTAAGAATTAATCAAGGTGGCTCTGATACCACTTGATAGATCTAAATCATAAACTTGAGATCTAAAACCATATAGCCATGATTAATTTAAAGAGATTAACAAGGATCTAAATGAGCGGAAGCTTATACTGAATCCATTGCTTGATCTTGAGATGGGTTTTGATCTTCTAACCTTAGGGTTCTCTCTAGCCGAATTTCTCTCTTAGATGGGGGTGAAGAGAATTAGAGAATGTAACCCTAGGTTAGGGACCATAACCCCTTATTTATAGATGTTGTACTTTTGTAATTTAGCCCCTCAATAAATTACAATTACAACCTGATATCTGCACATATAACCCCATAACTTATTTAAATACCAAATTAACCCAACTTAATTGATCACTTTAATGGGTTATCCTGAAAGATAGCAATACACATTGATTAATCATATGTGCCCACAAATAGATTTATTAGATTAAATCCAACAATTTATTCTTTTTTATTGATATCATCCATTAGAATTTTCATAAAAACTAAACTTTCTATAATATACGTAAATGCCACTCATGGGCTGAAAACAAAATATAGCAACAAATATGGTCATATTAATTCAATACCATATAGTATCTACTTTGGCGTCATATAGAGAAAATGCTCACCATGAAAGATAATGATTCACATGAACCTGCAGTTTAGAAATAATCCAAAATAATTCAAATCAGATTATTAGAATTTTTTCAGGCATCGCTCTAAATACATTGTCTATCAATATAACCCTCTTCATAAGATTAAGTAACATTACTTGTCTATCTATAGCACACAGGAGTGCTGTATCGTTTTTAAAAACTGTAGAAGAGGCGGGAACTATAGCAATTTAAAAAATCTAAAAAAATATTACCGCAACATTTAAAAATTGGGATTACTGTAGTGGGGAAAAATGATATGTCGTGCTTTGCACGTGTTCACGACTAGTATTATATAAGCCAAAGGATAAAATCCATACCTCACAAATATTTTCAATCTTAACAAACAATTGTTTTGACTTAGGAAAATTCTAGTCTGGATGAGTACAAAAATAAAATATAAAATTAATAAGACCATTCATTCAGCAAGTGAGCCAGAGAAAAGGAAATGAGCTTGCATCACATCTAATCATTAGAATCTAGAACTTGAACTATTTTGGAAGGTTTTCACTGTGTAGCATTTTCAATGTCCATGGATCTTGATTTTGAGAAGAAATCGCTAATCAATGGGAGTTTATTTCTACGGATCAAAATGTAATCAAGTTTTCAAAATGTCCAAAAAAAAATTAGATTTTAAACTATCAAATTTTGAAAAAAATTAAAAAAAATTTAAAAAGGCCAGCATATATATATGCATCTACTTTTAAGGTTAATTGCCCAATCTAAAAGCCTAAACAATGAGTAATATTTACAAATTATTTTAAAACTAAATTTTCAAATCATTAAAATTACTCCCTTAAAACTTTCATATTTTGAACTCTTTCCTTCAAATAATTGAAAATGCTATTATCTCTCCTAATTCTCAAATTATTTAGAATTATATCCATGAAATTAATTTATCCTAAACAAAAATGAATTTATACAAAATAGAGAACTTAAGGCAAAAATGGTTGGTGTGTAGAGCTGGTGCTTATGAAGGCGAAAAAGAGTCATCAATGCTCAGGCGGCGGTTTGTGGCCCAAGGCGTCGATTAGTCTCCATCAGTCATGGTAAGATCACTATCACCCCTCTGTCCCCTGCTCTCCCGGCCACAGTTTCACTCATAGCTCCTCCTAAACTAGCTGCTTCGCCCACAGTGCCACCCATCTCAGCCTTCCCTCCTCTATCTTCTTCCAAAAAACTTTCACCTTCGCTCAACCACCGTTTCATCACCCACCTCTCTTCTCATCTTTTGCTGACCTCCTTAATGCGGCATAAACATGTACCAAAAATGTTGCAAGTGCACAACCGTGTCAAGTTATAGTATAAAAAGTTATACCAAAAATGTTGCAAGTGCACAACCGTGTCAAGTTATAGTATAAAAAGTTATCGATCCCACGAGGAAGATGTTTTGTAGGAACAAGTGCACAACCGTGTCAAGTTATAGTATAAAAAGTTATCGATCCCACGAGGAAGATGTTTTGTAGGAAAAAAAATATAAATTCGGTTCGTATGTTGTGTGCGTGACAAATAGGAGTGAAGAATAAGTGTGATTGTGGAGAGATGGAGAGAATAAAAATGATTGTGTAAATGCATATATTTGAGAGTGGAAGTGATAAAAAATAAATGTGATCAACAAGGAAAGTAGTAAAAAATCAAGAAACGAATAAAAATCAAGAATGAAAAATAAAATTCAAGAAAGTAAAGATGATGGATTCAATTAAAGATATGGGTAATCTAAAATTGAACCCACTTCTTAGAAAATGGTGATTCTCTAGAGGGTTCTAGCCTAAAAGCGAATCAAAGAAAATAAAAATAAACAAAAAGAAAAACTAAACCCAAGAGGGTTATAGCCTCAATGTGAATAGTGTAAGAAATTAAAATCTAACTACAAAATAAACTACAAAATCTAAACTATAAAATAAATTGTAAGAATTAAATAAAAGAAAATAAATCTAATCTATAAGCATGAATAAATCTAAGGCAAGAGGGTTCTAGCCTCTTGGCTATTTAACAAGAAAATAAAATCTAACTACAAGCATAGAAATAAATCTAAACTAATAAGCAATAAAAAAAGAAATAAAAGAGAAAACAAATGCAAACCTCCAAATAATTCTTCATCTCTATCTTCATCATCCAACAAAGAGAAGAAATATTTAAAGTGGTGAAAAAATTATTTTATTAATTGTAACAAAAGTTATAAATTTGGAAGGCCTTCTCAATTAAGAGTAGCCCTCCTCTCCAAATAGAGTTATAAAAATTTTCACACCCTCAACCCCTCACTCTCTACCCCTATTTATAGTAAACATCAGTGAATGTGAGCCATTGGATTGAAATCTTATCCAAAACAAGCAAATTTCAGCCATTAATCTGTTACAGAACGACGTAGGTATTGATACAAGCATCGATGTTGGCATCGATGCCGGTATCGATGCCAACATCGATGCTGGCATCGATGTACAATCAAAAATCTACATCCATAGATGGCTTCGTCTCGTCGAGATAGGCGATTTTAATATATTATATGTTAAATTCCGTCTTCCGGATTGAGAGATATTGTCGTTTTTTTGCGGCCAACCATCTTGAATATATTTTGTTTTCATATTTGATTTTTTTATTTTCTCCGGCTTCTACAGGCTACTCGGCTTGATTCTAGGCTTGGGATTTTTGCCTATTGCTTGTGTTCTTCATTTAATTCATGAGCTTTTATTGAGAGATGAGATTTTTGGGGTTTATTCTTCATTAACCTGTAATTAAAGATAATAATAATTATTAGTGATAAATTTATTCATATAAACTAGATAATAAGGGTATAAAATTATAATAAAATATGATTATCAAATACCCCCACACCTAAACTTTTGCTAGTCCTCTAGCAAAGAAAGAAAAAAAAAGAAAACTTAACTCACTTTCGTAGGAATCGCGGTTGTATTTAGCGCATACAACAAGACTTTAAACCTCTAGGTTACCCTAGTGGACGAGTTATAGTCCCGTGAGGGTTTGCAGTGAATATACCCATAAAATTCGGTCATCTTGCCAAATTAAAGAAGTTAGTAAAAAACTAAATTTACTTGATAATTGAAGCTAGTTATTACTCAAGAAAACATTTTTATATATAACTCTAAGATAAATTTCCTAGAAAATCTTCTCATTATAGCAATACAAAATCAAGCCAAACTTAGAAATTTAATTTAAAAGTTTTGAGAAGAACATGCTAAGTCATTGTTTAAAATAATATTCAAGTTGCTTGATCTAAAATATTTTCCAAGACCATATATACAAATATAACTATATATATAAAACATTTATTAGTATTTCTATTTTTTTTAATTTTTTATTTGTTTTGACTCTTTCTTCCTTGGTGATTTTTTTCTACTTTAACGGACTTTCTAAGCGACCATTTAATGAGTTTTGGGCCAATGAATCCCAACCCAATTGGTCCTAGATCATTAAGTATGGAAATACTCATTGGGCTTAATTACTTGGTCAACTTAGGTTTTATAAGATAGAATCACCTTGAATTTAAGAGATTTTTTTCTTTCTTTTTTTTCTTCTTTTGGTGCTCATTTTTCGCACTCTTCTTTTTCAATTTTTTATATGTATATGTATATATATTCTGAAAAATATGTAAATCAAGACAATTTGAAAAAAATTATTTTCAACTCTAACCTAAGCATGCATAAATTCTATTATTTTAAATAAAAATCTAAGTTAAGGCTTAAGTAAAGTATACTACTTTGAAAATCATTTCTTAAGAAATTTATTTAGAGTTATCATAAAAGGTAAACTTGAGTAAATAACAAACTAGGGATTAGAAAATTTTAAAATTTATTAAATAATTCAATTATTACTTAACTCTATCAATTTGGCAAGTGACAATATTTTTATAATTTTTAAGAAAGAAAAAGAAATAAAAAATGCAACTAAAAAGGTAAAATAAAGAGGAAAAATAACTAATTCCCACCCTCACACCTAAATTTTATATTTTCCTCAATGCAAACTCTATGATGCATAAAGTAAAGCAGATAAGACGTGAAGTACTTACAATTGGTCGGCTGATGAAAATATGCAATTACCTTTGGTCTTGTGGAGGATGAAATCATCAATTTATTTATATATATATTTTCTTTTCTTTTTCTTTTTTTCTTTTTTTTTTTCAAATTTTTTTGAATTTTTTTACAAAATTGAACAAGAAACTCTAAAATGAGAGAAGATTTTATTATGCTAAAATAAACAAAATAAGCAATGTAGAATAAAATATTCAATATGAAGAGCTCGTGTTCTACATTGAATCCTACCTTATTGCTGAAAATTCTTCTCCAGATTTTAAACAAATTCAAAATGATATAATCAACACTGTGCTGAAATTCCAAGCATATCGGGGTGTTCAATAATTCTTGTGGCAATGGAAGGTAGGTATTATTGGTGTCATGCGTTTTGAACTTAGATTCTTGATTTATTAATATTTGTTTTCTAACAACCAATTTTTCTTTAACACTTTCCTCAACCCCAAGATTCAGGGCTGAGGCGTAAAAATTTGATTGTTATTTATTTTCCAAAAATCTTAGTTCATCAAGAAAGAGTTTTTCAAAATTCAGTTCAAAGCAACAATTGTTTAACACAGTTTCTTTATTTTGACAAAACTGATATGCTTCTCCTAATATTTTCAGTTCCTCACCGAAAATTTCCTCAAAACTTGGATCTGACTCTTCTTCTTCTTCCTCTGGTCTTTCCAGAATTGAGTTATCAGAAGGAGAATGAATTGGAACAAGAATTTAGCTTAAAGATGTTCTTTCCTGATTATCGACCTGTTTTCCTGACTGTAGTGCATTCATTTGAGTGTCCTTAGGATTGACCACGGGTTGACTCAGAATTTCTCCTTCCCCTCCTTCACTTATGGCACTAGCTAGTTGATCAATTTGGGTTTCTAATCTAGCTATGGCTTGAGTGTTAGAGTTAAGCATGAGTTCGGTTGATTGCATAAAGGAGTTCATCGTGTAGGATGTTTGAGTTAACATATCCGTGGCTAGTGTGGAGGCCTTAATTATGATTTCAAAACCTTTTTCTAAAATATTGAGACGTTCATCATGATCTGTATCAAGAGGAGTGTGATTTATAGCTTGATGATGAAGAGATTGATATGATAGATTTGGTTGTTGAAAATTAGGTTGAGAACTAAAAAGAACTGTGTTTCCCCTAGGAAAATATTGGGTTGAAGATGGAGTGTAGTTTTGATTCCATGCAAAGTTTGGGTAATTTTCCCAATCTGGGTTATAGGTTGAAAAAAATGGATCATTCACAGAGTACTGAAATGCAGCGTTAACCTTATCATCGCAGTGCATGGTTCTCTCAGATAGGCTCTCTAAAAACTCCCAAGCTTCATTAGGGATTTCATTCCTATTGGGATAACATAAATTTTGAAAAATATGTGGATTAGCCATTTGTTCAAAACGAATTTGTCGATGTGTATAATCCTTAATCCACGTTTGCATGCGCCTAACACAATTTCTTTTTATACTTTTTTTTATAAAGAGAAAAAAATTAGTTTTTTTTTGTTTTTTTAAAAGAAAAAGGAAGAAGGAAAAACCTAACTAAAACAAATAAAAAATCAATCACTTTCAATCACTTTAACTCTAGGGTTAAGCCTAACTCAGCTAGACCAGCTCCTAACCAAAAACTCATTAAGTGAAAAGATAAAAGTTTTACTCGTTTAGTTAGCCAGGTAAGGATAGGAATAGATGTTGATCAGAGATCGATTAAGTACCTTGTTCCTTGCGGAGCGCTTACGCAACCCCTAAACCTTGCCTTAGACACCAACTAATCCAAGAAAACTTAAACTGGTTCACTTAAAGATTCTTTGTTCCTTATTGAGCTCGAGTCCTTAGGGCCAACGTCTAATGATTTTTCTTAGACTTGGGTTGTGTAGTGAGGAATTTGTGATTTTTGGGCTAAGGTAAGAGTGATGGAATCCCTCACCTTATCTTGATTAGGGGGTTTTACCCTTAAGAATATTTTTAAGTGTGTGCCAAATCAAGATGCTCAAATCACTTGGTGAATTCCTACTAATATATGAAATGCAATCCTATGAATTAAAAGCAACTAAAAAGGATGGTAAAAAGAAAAATCTTTTTTTAGGGTTAACAATCAAATAAATGAGAATGAGAAATTTGTTTGAATTTATTATCTTATTAGTAAATGTCAAAGTGGAGGGTGAATTTTATTATGGTCAACGAAAACAAAATCTTTTTTTATAGATCCTAATTGTCACTACTTGTAAAAAACTAGCTAAATGTGTGGAATTAAAAATACTAGAAAGAAGAGTTACCTTAAGCAAATCCAAAATGTGAATTAGACCTCAAGAAAATCTTCAAATCATCGATCTTTAATCCTTAATCTTTAAGCTCCAAGCGGTTCCTCACAAAAAAACACACATAATTTAAAGAACCAAAATAATTAAAACCTACTTAAGCACCCTCCCCGACAACGGCGCCAAAAACTTGATATGGCATAAATATGTACCAAAAATGTTGCAAGTGCACAACCATGTCAAGTTATAGTATAAAAAGTTATTGATCACACGAGGAAGGTGTTTTGTAGGAAAAAATATAAATTCGGTTCTTATGTTGTGTGCGTGACAAATAGGAGTGAAGAATAAGTGTGATTGTGGAGAGATGGAGAGAATAAAAATGATTGTGTAAATGAATAAATTTGAGAGTGGAAGTGATAAAAAAATAAATGTTATCAACAAGGCAAGAAGAAAAAAAATCAAGAAACGAATAAAAATCAAGAATGAAAAATAAAATTCAAGAAAGTAAAGATGATGGATTCAATTAAAGATATGGGTAATCTAAAATTGAACCAACTTCTTAGAAAATGATAATTCTCTAGAGGGTTCTAGCCTAAAGGCGAATCAAAGAAATTAAAAAAAAACAAAAAAAAAAACTAAACCCAAGAGGGTTCTAACCTCAAGGTGAATAGTATAAGAAATTAAAATCTAACTACTAAATAAATTGCAAAATCTAAACTACAAAATAAATTATAAGAATTAAATACAAGAAAATAAATCTAATCTATAAGCATGAAATAAATCTAATCTATAAGTATGAAATAAATCTAAGGCAAGAGGGTTCTAGTCTCTTGGCTATTTAACAAGAAAATAAATTCTAACTACAAGCATAGAAATAAATCTAAACTAATAAGCAATAAAAAAGAAATAAAAGAGAAAAAGAAATGCAAACCTCCAAATAATTCTTCATCTCCATCTTCATCTTCCAACAAAGAGAAAAAATATTTAAAGTGGTAAAAAATTTATTTTATTAATTATAACAAAAGTTATAAATTTGAAAGGCCTTCTCAATTAAGAGTAGCCCTCCTCTCCAAATAGAGTTACAAAAACTTTTACACCTCAACCCCTCACTCTCTACCCTATTTATAGTAAACATCAGTGAATGTGAGCCATTGGATTAAAATCTTATCCAAAACAAGTAAATTTCAGTCATTGATCTGTAACAAAACAACGTAGGTATCGATACCAGCATCGATGCCGGTATCAATGCAAACATCGATACTGCCATCGATGTCCAATCAAAAATCTACCTCCACAGATAGCTTCGTCTTGTCAAGATAGGCGATTTTTATATATTATATGTTAAATTCCACCTTCTGGATTGAGAGATATTGTCGTTTCTTTGCGGCCAACCATCTTAAATATATTTTGTTTTCATATTTGATTTTTTTATTTTCTCCGGTTTCTACAGGCTACTCGGCTTGATTCTGGGCTTGGGATTTTTATTTCTTGCTTGTGTTCTTCATTTAATTCATGAGCTTTTGTTGAAAGATGGGATTTTTAGGCTTTATTATTCACTAACCTGTAATTAAAGATAAAAATAATTATTAGTGATAAATTTATTCATATAAACTAGATAATAAGGGTATAAAATTATAATAAAATATGATTATCACTCCTCAAGGGGGTTCAATCCTCTTCTTCTCGTCCTCCCCTGCCCTCCTCTCAAAAAGGGGTCCTACCTTTGCCGGAAGAGGGCTGGACCGAGGTTTCAAACAAGAAACGTCTCAAGAGACCTAAAACTACCTACCCCCCTCCCTCCCTCCCCCCAATCCTCCTAGGTGTTTTCTCTATGGAGACGGATCCCATATGACGAGAAACTGTTCACTAGGATACTTCAAATGCTTTGCCTGTAACAACATTGGCCACACTTCCATCTCCTTCCCAAACAAGAAAAACCCTCCCCTCCTTAACATCACTCTGCCTTCTCCTTCTCCACCCCCTATTCATTCCCAACATCTCTCTTCCCCTGTCAGTCATCAGCTCCATGAAGGATTTCGCTCACTGTGGTTTTTTCAATCTGCAAGTCGGGAACCCTTCTTTTGGAGATCTCATTGAAAACCTTGAGTATCATCTTAAGGTAGATAGGTGGGAATATGACGTTAGGCGTATTTCTTTGTCTTCTTTTTTCATTCAGTTTCCAGATGTAGAGACTCTCGACCAAGTGTGCTCTAAGGAGTTCTTTGATATGGGAACTTTTGGAGGTTTTTTCTTCCCGTAGTCTGAAAATATTGGGCTTAAATCTCTGCCCAAGTTTGTTTATGTTTGGGTTGAAATCCTAAACCTTCACCTTCCTATTCACCTTTGGGACTCTGAGTTCTTCAAGTTCCTGTTGGAGGATATAGGGAATGTTATTTCTGTTTGTTATGTGGTGCAAATCTGTATAAAGTCTTTTGGGCAGAAGCAGAAAAAATTGTCTGTTATGTGGTGAATCGATCTCCATCAACTGCAATATAGTTAAAGACACTGATGGAGATGTGGACCGGCAAGCCAGCTGATTATTCCAACCTCCATATATTTGAAAGTCCAGTGTACATAATGTACAATGCCCAAGAAATTACAAAGCTGTATTCAAAATTTAGAAAATGTATATTCTTGGGGTATGCTGACAGAGTTAAAGGGTATCGCTTGTGGGATCCCACTACTCGTAAGGTTATAGTCAGTAGAGATGTTATCTTTATAGAGAACCAACTGCAAAGTGAAGAAAAAAGCAGTTCAAGGAAGGACTTAGAGACTATCGCTGTTCAGGTAAAAAATGATCTAAATTCTTCTGAAGCAACACCGGAGCATGATGTATAAGAACCAGTCGAGTTCAAGACTCCAGAAGTTCGAAGGTCAACTCCTGAGAGAAGACCACCGACTTTGCACTCGGAGTATATTACAAAGAGTAATGTTGCATACTGTTTTCTAAAAGAGGATGGAGAGCCATCAACTTTTCATGAAGCTATAAATAGTACAGATGCATCCTTATGGATGACAGAAATGTAGGAAGAAATTGAAGCTCTCCATAAGAATATGACTTGGGTGCTTGTGTCACTACCACAAGGAAGGAAGTATATTGAAAATAAATGGGTCTATAAGATCAAGTGAAATAACAATGATCAAGTGGAACGTTTCGTGCTAGATTGATGGTAAAAGGATATGCTCAAAAAGAAGGTATTGACTTTAATAAAATATTTTTTCCTGTAGTTTAACTTACAACAGTCCGAGTAGTCCTGGCTATGAGCCCTATATTTGACTTACATCTAGAGCAGCTAGATGTGAAAAACAATATTTATTCATGAAGATCTTGAAGAAGAAATTTACATGCTCGAACCAAAAGGTTTTGAAGAAAAAAGAAAAGAAAACTTAGTTTGCAGATTGAACAAATCACTGTACGGTTTAAAACAGGCACCGAGGTGTTGGTTCAAGAGATTTAATTCATTCATCATGAGCCTTGGATACAATAGACTTAATTCAGATCCTTGTGCATATTTTAAGAGGTTTTGTGAAAATAACTTTGTTATCTTATTGTTATATGTTGACGACATATTGGTTGCATGCCCTAACAAAGTTCGGATCAAAGAATTAAAGGCACAGTTGGCTAGGAAATTTGAAATGAAAGATTTAGAATCTGCAAACAAGATTCTAGGGATGCAAATTTACCAAGACAGAATTAATAGGAAGATTTGGCTTTCCCAGAAAAATTATTGAAAGAAAATCTTGCGGTGCTTTAACATGCAAGATTGTAAGCCAATTTCTACCTCACTTCCTGTTAATTTCAAGTTATCCTCTAGTATGAGTCCTAGCAGTGAAGAAGAGAGGATGGAGATGTCTCGAGTACCATATGCATCAGCAGTGGGAAGTCTAATATTCGCTATGATTTGTACAAGACCAAATATTACATAAGCAGCGGGAGTTGTTAGTCGATACATTGCGAATCTTGGTAAAGAGTATTGGAATGCTGTAAAGAGGATCTTAAGATACATTAAGGGAACCTCAAATGTTGCATAATATTATGGGGGATCAGATATTATTGTTAATGGATATGTTAATTCTGATTATGCAGGTGGTCGTGATAATAGCAAATCCACCATAGTCTATATGTTTGCACTTGCTGGCAGAGCTGTAAGCTAGGTTTTAAAAATGCAGTGAGTTATGGATACTTCAACAACAAAAATAGAATATGTAGTAGCTACACAAGCTAGTAAAGAGGCGATATGCTTGAAGATGATGCTGGAGGAACTTGGACATGAACAAAACAAGATTTCTTTATTTTGTGACAGTTAAAGTGCTTTACATTTAGCAAGAAATCCAGCCTTTCATTCAAAGTCAAAACACATTCGAGTTCAGTACCACTTTATTCATGAGAAAGTGGAAGAAGGAATAGTGGATATGCAGAAAATTCACACCAAAGACAACCTAGCAGAGTTTTTGACAAAAGTAGTCAATACTTATAAATTTATTTGGCGTCGATCCTCTTGTAGTTTGTCGGAGACGTGAGCAACATGAAGATGGCAAGATAAAAAGAATGTTGTGAAGATATGATTGATACTCAATCAAATATTTAAGTGAGAGATTGATGGAAAGTTACTGTGTCTACAGTAAACATGTCACGCCCCGCTTCCTAAAATACCGGGGAATCGGAATGTGAACAAGCCCGCGACGTATTAGATTAAGGAGAATAAATAAAAATAAATATTTTTTCTCAATCTAATACGCTAAGCGTCAAGAAATAAATGTAAAATCACAGGTCCCCGATCACAGATAGCGAGAATATAATAAACAACTCAAAACAGAATATCCATATCACAAGTGATTATCATCAAAGACATAATATTCGAGTCAATATGCCCTTATACAAAATTGAACAACTGAAAACTGAAGAAATATAAAATACATCGTTCAACAGAAAAGAAAGAAAATACTGCAAAAGTAAACTAAGACCATCAACTAAGAAGAGATAACTGAACTTCGACCTATTATTCAACTTTATCTGTAAGGCACTCCTGCTGAGAATATCCTGGCTCTAGCACATCTCCAAGCTGTGAAAGCAACCCTAATGCCACTAGGAAGAAACCCTTGAGGGGGGTGAATAGGGTTTATGTTAATCTAATCCGATTTTATGCCAATTAAAAACTTATTAACAAGTATATCCTAGCAAACAAGATATGAACAATATATGTGCAAGGATATACAAACTAAGGGCGATATAAACATGCAATAATGGTGATAAAATAATATGCAAGAATAAATGCACCAATGCTAAACTCAAAAACAAGGAAATGATCACGGAGTTTGGACCTTCCGTCCTACGTCTCCGCTCCCCACTCTCGGGGAGAAACCCACTATCACACCAGGTTTTCAACAATCACTAGAAAACGTTTACACCACATAATATCAGTTTTCAATGCTCACCGATCAACGTTCACAATCTCACAATGTAGATACACTAACTACCATCTCAAGTGTTAGTCTCTAGTCTGTGTCTCCCTCAAGTGTTAGGAATTACAACCTCTCTGTAGGCATTACCACCTACCCCACTCCTCTTGGGATGACCCCGTCTCTCACCACACACTCCTCTTGGTATACTAGTATATTACAAAGTGAATCCTCACAATTAAGCTCTCTACAACTGATGCGGCATAATTATGTACCAAAACTGCAAGTGCATAATTGATCAAGTTATAGAATAAAAAGTTATCGATCCTACGAGGAAGGTGATTTTAAGAGATTATTAGAATTGGTTCTTATGTTTTGTGCGTGACAAAAATAAGATTAAAGAATAAGTATGATTATGGAGAGAGATATGATGAGTGATTGTTTTGAATATATGCAAGTGACAATAAATTGAATTTTAGAGGAGAGAAGAAAGAGTCAAAGAATAAAATAAAAAGCAAGAATAAAAAGAGAAAAATCAAGAAAACAAAAGATGGAGGATTCAATTAAAGATATGGGAGATCTAGAATTGAATCCACTAGCTAATCTTAATTATAAAATACAAACTATTCTCTTTTTATCATATTTCATTTTAGATTTATTAAGCATAGACTATCAAACCATTTAAGGAAAGTATAACCTATCAAATTATCATCTAAGTCAAAATTACAATTCACGATAAGATTAACAACAAGATAGTAATCCTAGAATTTATAAGCATAACCCATCAAACCATTTAAGATAAGCATAGATTATCAAATTCTTCTTCTACCAAGTAGTTCTCTAGTTGATTATCCTAAACATGAATATTTAAGTGCAAGAGAATAATTCATACAATATAAAGGACCTAAACATGAATATTTAAGTGCAAGAGAATAATTCATACAATATAAAGGAAATTAGACTAGTTTTATATAATTCTAAGATTCCTACAAGAATTAATTTCACATCTTAAGAAATAAAAGCAAGAAGAAAAAGAACTAATTACAAAAATAAAAAGAAAAGAAAAAAAAAATCTAACTACAAAGAATAAAAATATAAACTATAAAATAAATAGTAAAAATTAAATGCAAGAAAATAAATCTACTCTACAAATTAAAGTGCAAAAAGAAATAAAAAGATAAGAAAATAAATCTACACTATAAGCATGAATGTAAATCTAACTAATAAGCAATAATAAAAAAATTACTAAAAAGAAATAAAAGAGGAAAATAAAAGAAATGCAAACCTTCAAATTGCTCTTCCTCTTTATCCTCATCATTCAATAAAGAGGAGAAAAGAAAAATTTAAAGTGGTGAAAAAAAATTATTTTATTAATTATAACAAAAGTTACAAATTTAAAAGACCTTCTCAATTAAGAGTGGTCCTCCTCTCCAAATGGAGTTAAAAAAATTTTCACACCTCTAACTCCTCACTCTCTACCCTTATTTATAGTAAACATCAGTGAATGAGAGCCTTTGGATTGAAATCTTATCAAAAAATAACAAATTTCAGCTCTTAATTCGTAACAAATTATACGTCAGTATCGATACCAGCATCGATAGGGGTATCGATACCAGCATCGATAGGGGTATCGATGCCAGCATCGATGCCCCCATTGATGCTGGCATCGATATGGACCTTCTTCTGGTTGTTGTCCGAAGCTAGCTTTTGTTCTTTGGGCTTGAGCTTTTGGTTTGGTTTTTCACTTTGGCTTCTTGAATTTCCATTGGGCTTCTTGATTTCCCTTTGAGCTTTTCTTCATTTCTTCATGCTTCATTGTTTTAGTTTTGGGCTTTTGGATAAATTGACAATTTGATTTTCCAATGAGCTTCTTGATTTCTCTTTTGCTTCATTTCTTCATTAAATCAAGGGTCTTTGTTGAGAGATGAGATTTTTGGGATTTATTCTTTATTAACCTGTATTTAAAGATAAAAACAGTTATTAGTGGCATATTTATTCATATAAAATAGATAATGAGGGTATAAAAATATAATAAAATGTGATTATCAACAACAAATGGTTATTCTCTGAACAAGGTTAGAACTCAAGGAATGCTCACACTCTAAGTCACAAATCCACAATCCCAAATTATACTATAAATGTAAATACAATAAGATCAATAGGTTGTGTGTGAACAAAGAGTATCAATAAAACAATTAAACTCAATAATAAAATCTAGCTTATGGAAATTGAATCAAAACAATAAAAAAGCTAGAATTGAGTTTAAGGAAACTTCTCTATTGATAATAAGAGAGAGGGAGAAGAGTTGAATGCTCAAACACCAATAGATGATCTCCACTTGCTCTTGTGAAATTTGCTTCACAAACAAAACTCTTAAATACTCTTTTAAACAAACACAAAACACCCTTAAACTTGTTTTAAACAATTCTCTTAGATTAGTTTTGGTCTGAGGTATGAGGGGTATTTATAAAGACCCTAAAACACAAGAAAAACAAAGCAAAAAGACCAAAAATCCAAAACAGGACAAGGCTGAAAAAAACTAGCCGTTACAGCATCAGTCGACTGACGGCTTTCATCAGTCGACTGATGAGCTGACCGTTAGAGGTATTTTCTAGCTCATTAGTCGACTAACGACCTTATCAATCAACTGGTCAGTCGACCAAAACAAAACATAAACTTTTTGTTATTCCAGGTGATTTCTTCAGTCGACACATCAGTCGACTGATGTCATCAGTCGACTTACCAGTCAGCTGATAACAGGTTATCAGCCTGTTTTGAAACAGAAATCTGATTTTCAAACCTCTTTTAAAAAATAGCAAATAAAATTAGAAAAATATATAACTTTGGGAAATGATTGTAAACATGATAATATACATGTTACAAAAACTGGTTTTCAAAAAACACCTCCCAAATGATAAATCTCTTTATTTTTTAAAATAGTCCAAAACATGAAAATAAAACATACTTGTTTTGACATTTTGACTACACCATGTTTTGAAACTTCATAAACTGATTTCATAAACTTAATAAAAGATGTATGTTATGATTGTTAAGTCTATAAACTAATATATATATAAACCAAAACGTGTATGTGTGTGTATGATTGAGCTTAAAGTACTAACACACATAATATAAACCCTAAACTAATTTACCCAAGCTTGTGATCTTCAATGAAGCTCTTCTTGGTAAACTTGTGGATGAAGCTTAAACTTCAATTTTTAACTTGAATTGCATTGCTTCACTACTATTTCCGCCAACCTCCATTTGATATGATCGTAAATTCTTGATTCCATCCATCCTCCAACTTGTTGTTTGCCTAGAATAAATACAAAATACAAATACTAGACAAATAATATTAGTTGTAAATTGTTTGTTAATCATCATCAAAACAAAAGGACCCAACAAGCTCCTCCTTTTTGATGATGACAAACAATTTATAAAAAGAGATATATGCATGAAAGGAAATTAATATGTAAATTAGTTTTTGATGATGACAAACAATTTATAAAAAGAGATATATGCATGAAAGGAAATTAATATGTAAATTAGAATTATCATGCATATAACCAAAACAAGATATACTCACAATATGTCTTCTCCTTTGACAATATCAAAAGAGGAAAACAAAAGAATGAAGAGAACGAAAGATTCCCCTACCAATAAGCACGGTGAGTATAAAACAAATATAGGGATTGCTCCCCCTATCAAAATACCATATATAATATATGCAATGAGGACCAAGGCAAATATGTGAGCAAGCATAAATAAAAAATATGCTAAACACAACTCACATACAACAAGATAATAAGAACACATATAAATATATCAATATGTAATAGCGTGTCTCAACACAAGCCTAAAAACCATGTATAAAAATAGATTTATGAAATTAAAAGAAAGAAGAACATGAGAATCATGCAAAAAGTTTTCATATGAAAACAAATCAACTAATGAAATCATAAATCACAAGTAAATCACGTAAAATCAAATCATCATTGATTTTTAAAAATCAAGAGAGGCAACCATATCTAGCTCTTGAGCTAGTAATAATCCCTATAAATATTTTAGCACCCGGTAAAAAAGATTAGGGAATAAACACACAATAAATCCCGGGGTTGATCAACACATAAACCTTTCATGACAATCAAAACAAAAAATCATGAAAATAAAAAAATTTACCAAACAAGAATTGTTTTCATATTCAAAAAAAAATTTAAAGCATAATTTTCAAAACCAAGAAAAAGAAACATAAAAACACTAAAAATTCTTGGTTTAAAAATCAAATATGTTTTGGTATCTAAGTATTTTTGGTACCAAAAGGGTTAGAGACATGACCCCTATCATTTAAGCTCAAAGCCCTAGGGTTATGAACCCTTTTGGGCATATTTTGTGCACTAATTCGATCATAACAATAATTGCTCAAATGACCATTCTGATTACAATAAGTGAAATAAAAGAGACCCATTTGTTTTTGTAGACTATTAACTCATGCACGGGAAACATTTGCAAACATGGATGGTCTTTTAAAATTATTTTACAAATGTGAAACATTATTAAACAAATGTGGTCTTATTGGAACATTTTGCGAAATAGGAGCTTTTTGCACGTCAAAACAAAATTTAGCAAGATGTCCAAACCTACCACAATCATCATATTTAAAAATATATGGTCTACTAAAAATATTTGGCAAACTAGAATTCTTTTTAAAATCAAAGCAAAACTTTGTCAAATGGTCAAATCGATCATATAGGTCACATTTAAACACATGAGCATGCTTATGATTGACAATGGATGCATGTGCATGTACATGTGATGAAGAAACATGATGATATACACAAGGAGCATTAGCATACTTATGTTTGTATGCATAATAACAAAACTTAGCTAAATGACATTTACGCCCACAAATAGAACACTTATATGTTTTGCTATATATGTGTGCATAATGAGTGGATGATTTTAACTTAGACTTGGCATACATATCCATAAGCTTCTTATGATTATTAATGCATGTTTTCAAAGTTGAATCTAAAGATAAAATATGTTTATTCACAAGATTCAAATCTTCATTATTAGGCATATATGCATTTTTATTAGAAGTAGAACATAAATAGTCATTTATAAAAGAAGCAGTATTATTTTTTATGTTCTCTACTTCTAACATGGCATCAATCTTAGCATGAGATAGGCTAGCAATTGATGAGGTTAATTTTTCATTTTCCAAAATTAATAAGTCATTGTTTTTTTAAGCATAGTCTTTTCTTTTGTAATGACGTCAAATTTGGACACTAGCTTCTTATGATCGGATTTTAAAACTACATGCTTGCTTTTTAAATCTAAAAAGATATGATGCAATTTGTTATAGGCATGTAATAATTTTTCACTAGCACAAGCGAGTTCATTAAAAGATAAATCATTATCGTGTTCGGAATTGCATACCACACTAGGGCTATCGCCTAGTGGCCGAGTACATGATGATGCTCCACTTGAACTTGAAGAGGAACCCGCCAAAACTTGTCAGATTGCCTCCAAGTTCAATTGATACGCTTCTATAAATTTCCATAATGTAAACGCGCTATCAAAAGAATCAAGCTTATTAGAAATTGATGAATCAAATGCATTTAATAAAAATTCTAACACAAGCTTGTTCATAGTAAACATCTTTTTATCATGTTTGCTCCACTTGGATTTCTCCAACGTGAGCATAATATAAGCACAATCAATAACTTCTCATAAGTCGATATTTCTAGATTCAACAAATATTTTAAATCTAGAGCACCATTGAGCATAAGGGAAATTTTTATATTTTAGAGCAATATTTGTATCATAGCCTAAACGAAATGCACCCATATTCATGATATATATGTGAATATACGCAAGTAAGACAAATACAATCAAAACTAGATTAGCGCAAAAGAGATAACTTGGATCTTTAACTCAAGACGATTAGACCTTAAATCAAAGAGTACCAAGCTCTGATACCAATTGAAAGCAACCATAATGCCACTAGAAAGGAACCCTAGAAGGGGGTGAATAAGGTTTATGCTAATCTAATCCGATTTTATGCTAATTAAAAACTTATTAATAACTATATCCTAGCAAATGAGATATAAACAATATATGTGCAAGGATATACAAACTAAGGGCGATATAAACATGCACCAATGGCGATAAAACAATATGCAAGAATAAATACGCCAATGCTAAACTCAAACATAAGGAAATGATCACAGAGTTCGGACCTTCCATCCTATATCTCTGCTCCCCACTCCCGGGGAGAAATCCACTATCACACCGGGTTTTCAACGATCATCCGAAAATGTTTACACCACATAATATCGGTTTTCAACGCTCATCGATCAACGTTCACAATCTCACAATGTAACTACACTAACTACCACATCAATTATTGGTCTCTAGCTCGTGTCTCCCTCAAGTGTTAGGGATTACAATCAATAGATGATCTCCACTTGCTTATGGAAATTGAATCAAAACAATAAAATAGCTAGAATTGAGTTTAAGAAAACTTCTCTATAGATAATAAGAGAGAGGGAGAAGAGTTGAATGCTCAAACACCAATAGATGATCTCCACTTGCTCTTGTGAAATTTTCTTCACAAACAAAACTCTTAAACACTCTTTTAAACAAACATAAAACACCCTTAAACTTGTTTTAAACAATTCTCTTAGATTAGTTTTGTTCTGAGGTATGAGGGGTATTTATAGAGACCCCAAAACACAAGAAAAACAAAGCAAAAAGACCAAAAGCCCAAAACAGGACAAGGCTAGAAAAAACTAGCCGTTACAGCATCAGTCGACTGACGGCTTTCATCAGTCGACTGATGAGCTGGCTGTTAGAGGTATTTTCTAGCTTATCAGTCGACTGATGACCTCATCAGTCGACTTGTCAGTCGACAAAAAAAAAACAGAATCTTTTTGTTATTTCATGTGATTTCTTCAGTTGACACATCAGTCGACTGATGTCATCAGTCGACTTACCAGTCGGCTAATAACAGCTTATCAGCCTATTTTAAAACAGAAATCTGATTTTCAAACCTCTTTTAAAAATAGCAAATAAAAGAAGAAAAATATAAAACTTTGAGAAATGATTGTAAACATGATAATATACATGTTACAAAAATTGATTTTTAAAAAACACCTCCCAAATGATAAATCTCTTCATTTTTTAAAATAGTCCAAAACATGAAAATAAAACATACTTGTTTTGACATTTTGACTACACCATGTTTTAAAACTTCATAAACTGATTTCATAAACTTAATAAAAGATGTATGTTATGATTGTTAAGTCTATAAACTAATAAAACAATATTTTCACAAAATCATTTTTGTATAAACTTGAAAACTATAAAACCAAAACACACACACACACACACACACACACACACACACACACACACACACATATATATACTAGTTAGATTGCACGTGCAATGCACGAAAAATAATTTTGATTAAGAGACTTGAAAATTATTTAAAACAAAGAATTAGCATGTTCTTTTTAAAACTTTTAAATTAAATTTCTAAGTTTGACTTGGTTTTGTATTGCTATAATGAAAAGATTTTCTAGGAGATTTACCTTACACACACACACATATATATATATATATGTATGTGTGTGTATATATATATAGAGTAAAACTTGTGTCAACTTAAGTGGACGTCCACTAAGTTTCTTAGCCATTGATGATCACTTGATTGAGCTACTTTGTGGATGATCCGCTCCGTTGAACTTGATCTACATATTCTAAAATCCAAACACACCAAATTTGGGTTGAATCCGTCATGGTTTGACCCTTCATCCACTTGTATCAATTTTAACGGTTTCAAATGAATAGAACTTTTTACATGGCTCGACGGAGGATCAAACCACGACGGGTTCACCCCAAATTTGGTGTGTTGTGGTTTTAGAATATGTAGATCAAGTTTAACGGAGCGGATCATCCACAAAGTAGCTCAATCAAGTGATCATCAATGGCTAAGAAACTTAGTGGACGTCCACTTAAGTTGACACAAGTTTTACTCTATATATATATATATATGTATATATATATATATAATATATACTATATAACTAGCTTAGTATATATATGAGAGAGACTCGAGAGAGAGAGACGAGAAGACCGCGAAAATGAATCTAAGGTGACACCTAGGCTCCACCTTAAGGACGCGCGTCTAGATCACCATTCATATTCCTATTTTTTTACGACCGCTCGTTGAAGTTGATCTACACCATTCTTAACCCAAACACACCAATTTTGCGGGTGAATCGTGATGTTTTGGTCCATTTATCCACGTCGCTATAATTTAACGGTCGAATGAATAGACTTTTTACACGGCTCAACGAATGCGTCAAACACACGGGTTCACCCTAAAATTGGCTTGTTTGGTTAAGAATTGTGTAGATCAAGTTCAACGAGCCGATTCAAAAAATTTAGAAAATGATGTGCATTATAGGCCTCATCCTTACGGTGGGAGGCCCATAGGGTGGTCACCTATAGATTCAACTATCATACTATATATATAATATATAATCAGGTATATATATATATAATATAAGTATATAATAATATATTTAATATATATATATATATATACTAATATATATCTTGCAGGACACAAACTGACCTAGAACCATAAAATAAATTGGATCGTCTGCATTTATTATATTTTATATATATATATATATATATTTTTACCGACTTGGAGTATATATATATAATATATATATTTATTTTACCATAGATTCTGTTATGATATAATAGAATTTATCATAATAACTTTAACCAGAAGTGAAGGTACTACCTTAATATTTATATATAATCTCGCAGGACACAAAACGGACTAGAACCATAAAATAAATTGAGCGTCTAAAATCAGATTCAAGCTTGTAGCTGTTATAAAAGACTAGAATCTCTAAATCATCAAAAATGAAATTTAAGCTCAAAATCGTTTCAACCCACATCATATACGTATCTGACGGTTGGATTCATCTCAATTATCAAAATGAGCTAACGTGGAAAGATGATAAAGAGATGATTGCAGTTCACACCTTCAATTCTACTTTAGCAGTGAGCTTTCACATTTCTCCATCTCTTGGCAGCTCATCGGAATAGACCATTATGCTTATTATTTTTCACACACATCAATCCATTTTATAACGTATATACATATTACAAATAAATATATATGTAGATATAGGGTATCCACTTAGTACTCGCAAAGCGAATCCATTCAAAGGCTCAGCTGCAGCCATGACGCACCCAAAATTAAATCTTTCAACCCCACACCAGGCCATCACCCATGTTTGGGGTTTCTTCGAGTTGTAGGCCCTACTAATTAATCGCTATGCCAACCACCCAGAAACCACAAGCCATAAGGCTTTGCCAAGACCTTATGCGTCAAAGTTACACTAACATTGAGCGATAAAATTTTCAAAAACCACCCCTTTTTGAATTTTATTTGCCCCAAAAAAACAACCCCTTTTGAAACATAATTATAAAAACCGACCTGTTTTCAGCCAGCGGCTGAAAAACAGGTCCGTTTGTCAAAAAAAATTTCCGCAAACCATCACGCAGTTCAACTGCCGCTGAAGTTTATCGAGAAATTAAATTCACCGGACGTTGAACCCCCCCGCTGAAGTTTAATTCTGCCTAAAACTCCACGGGGCAGCTTCAACCTCCCCGTGCAGTTACAGTCCAACGCATTCCCAGAGAACGACCTCCGGTTCTCTGGGAATTGGACTGCAACCATTCTCGCCCCGCAGGGTTGAACTCCCCATGAATTTATAGTATCTTACTCACACGACCGAATTCCAAATCGAGTGCCAACTTCCACGAGAGCAGCTCGGCCATATTTGCCTGTCTTTGCGGGAAGTTGGGACTGCAACTTCACGGAGTCAACTCTCAGTGAAGCCGCCGAGCCTATATAAGGCCCGCGTGACTCAGCCCCCAGCCCGACCCCATTCACACGAACCTAACTCCCTCTTTCTCATCTTGCGGGCACGCCGCCCCCAGTCCGAGAACCGCCCGCCCCGGTTTAGTTCGATCCGACCTGGCCCGCCGCCCCCAGCTTTCCCCGTACCCCGCCGCGGAGATTCGAACCCGCCGCCGCCAGCGGAAGATTCCGGTCCACCGTCAGATCTCAGTCTCAAAGAAAAAAAAGTAAAATCTTTCTAAAAAATTACTCCTCTAATTTTTGTATACTCTTACTATTTGATTGTTGCATTTCATATCAAAAATCTAGATGTTTAGAATTTAATTGTCGATATTAATTTCAGTGATATTTTGTGAAGAAATGTGAATCAAAAAAATTAGAGGATCCCAAGACAATGACATCATATAAATGTGTGAATAGTTTACATAGAGGTTCGGAATTTATCAATAATTTCTTGTGTTAATAATGTGTGTGATAGATCATTAGTGTGGAAATTATACTTTGATTGATGGGGATGTTATATTATTGTGAAACTAATTCTCTGGAAATGGGTCGGGCTGGGGCTGGTCACGCGGCGCCTTAAATAGCTCGGCACGGCCTTCACGGATCGGCGGGCGGCCAGCTTGAACTTCCCGTTCGAAGTTGCCTCTCTGCGAAGTTGGCACTGCAACTTCACGGGAGCTTCAACTCCGTGAAGTTGCTATAAACCAAAATGTGTATGTGTGTGTATGATTGAGCTTAAAGTACTAACACACACATAATATAAACTCTAAACTAATTTACCCAAGCTTAAAGTACTTGATGAAGAGCATTGAGAATCGGCTTCATTTGAAGAAAAGGTTTTTACCAAATCAAGATGAAGAGGAGGAGTTTCCATTAGAGAGCATGTCAATAACTTCACAAAGTTACTGTCAGATATGGCCAATGTGGATATCATGATAGAGGATGAAGATAATGCAATGTTGTTATTGTGTTCGTTGCTAGAGGATGATTATGATTTTTTGTCCTTACTATAATCAATGGTAGAACCACTGTTAGATACAAGGAGGTGACCTCAGCATTGGTGAATTATGAGTTAAGGAAGAGTGATAGTGAACCCTCCGAGAAGGCATCAGGAGAAGCATTGGCAGTGAGAGGCCGTAGTCCAAACCGTCTTCAATTGCTCAAAGTCGAAGCAGAGATGTGGCCATAGAAGTGTTGGTAGGAATCAATATGCTTTTTACAAAGAAGATGGACATTGGAAGAACGAATGCCCAAAGTTAAAAGATCGAGCCGAGAAGAATAAGGGAAAAGCCATACAAGCTTCAGAGGTGAATGTTGCCAAACTAGTGGTGACAATTCTGATTCAGATTCTTCGAACTACTCATGTCTAACACTACCGTCAGTTTGCTATGCCGACTCTATAGAGTGGATGTTGAATTCAGATGCTACATACCATATTTGCCATAGGAGGGATTGGTTCTCCAGCTTTGAGAAGTTGGAAAGAGAGAATATTGTGCTCATGGGCAATGATCACGTATGCCCTATTGGTGGTATTAAAATAGTCCGAATCAAGATGTGTGACGAGGTGACTAGGGAGCTAAAAAAGTAAGATTCGTTCTGTATTTGACGAAGAATATCATTTCACTTAGAATTTTGGAGGCAACATGCTATAGGGTTATATTAGAGAATACAACTCTGAAGGTCATAAATGTTGGCCTTCTTGTTTTGATGATGTTTAACAAACAATTTACGACTAATATTACTTGTCTAGTGTCTGTGTTTTCGTATTTATTCTAGGCAAAAAAACTAGTTGGAGGATGGATGGAATAGCGCTTCAATGACGATATCAAATGGAGGTTGGCGGAATTGTGGAGGGAAGCCTACGCTATTCAAAGTTAAAGATCAAGTTCAAGCTTCATCCGTATAGTGTACCAAGTCAAGCTTATTGAAGATCAAGATCGGCTTGGGTAATATAGTTTAGGTTTTATATTATGTGTGTTAAGTACCTTAAGCTCAATATCATATACACACACGTATTTGGTTTCTATGTATATATATAGTTATATATATACATGCATGGTTTTGGATTTTCATGTTTTGGACACACTTACAAAATACATGAGTTTTCATAAATGGAAATTCAATTTAAGAAATTATTTTTCTAACATGTTTTTTTTCATGTTTATAAACATTTCGCAAAGTTTCATCAAGTTTGGAATTGATTTGTTATGTTTAATGGAATTTACAAAATCATGTTTTTTGTTCGTGCACATGTTCGTGCATGTTTTACAAAACAGATGATTTTTCATAAATGGGAAGTAGTATTCAAGAAATTCTTTCTTTGACATGTTTATCTACATGTTTAGAAACTTCCCTCAAAATTTTACTATTTTTGGAGTTGATTTACTGTGCCCAATTGATTTTACAAAATCGTGTATGTCAGCAGTTTTTCAGAAACTGTAAATCTGTGTTCAAACATTTATTTCTCTCAATTGGGAAATGATTTTTCAGAAATTCTTTCTATAACATGTTATTCTACATGTCTAGAACCTTTTCACAAAATTTCAAATTTTTGAAACTGTTTTACTATTTTTAATTGATTTTACAAAACTGATATGCAGTGCTACAGTACCCGCGGTCGACCGCCACGGTCGACCGCCACGGTCGACCGCCAAACTCTCTGGAAGTTACTCAGCTTTGCATATGGCTCAGGGTCGACCACTGTTACTGTAGCATCCGACCGTTACACAGTAACGGTTAGTTGCTAATTTTTGTTTTTAATGGTTTTTTGGGGTTTTTGGGGTTGGTTTCTTCAAGCCTATATATACCCCTTTGCCATAACTATTTTTGATCATCCAAGAGAGTTTTTAACCAAGTTTAAAAGAGTTTTAACAAGGGTTATAGTTTGGTTTAAGTGTGTTTAAGAAGCTTTTAAGCATTTGGAAGTTTGAGTTTGAGAAATCAATTTCACAAGAGCTTGAGGAGATCATCTATTGGTGTTTGGGCATCCAACTATTCTCCTTCTACCTCTTGATCTATTGAGAAGTTTTCTAACTCTTTTCTCTAGCAATTTTATTATTGATTTTCATATTCTTATTATTGCTAGTTTGCTATTTGAGTTAGATTTGATTTTATCTCATTGTTACACACACCCACTTGAGCTTATTGTATTTGCATACATAGTATATTAGGGTTGTGAGAGGTTGTAACAATTGAGTGTGAGCTTTCATTGTGTTCTCATCCATATTAGAGAACATTCATTTGTTATATTGTGCTTATTATGAGATTCACTTTGTAATACACTTGTACACCGAGAGGAGTGTGTGGTGAGAGTACACTTGTACACCGAGAGAAGTGTGTGGCGAGAGTCGGGGATCGTCCCAAGAGGAGTGGCATCGATTGAGGAACCTAGGGAGAGGTTGTAACCGAGCACTTGAGGGAGACACATCTAGTTCAATACTTGAGAGGGTGTAGAGTGGGATTGCAAGAGTGGTGATTGTGAAGTTTTCGGTTATCTAGAAAACCGAGTGTGAGGTGTAAACGTTGTTCGGGTGAACATAGAAAACCCGGTTGTGATAGTGGATTTCTCCCCGGGAGTGGGAGCAGAGACGTAGGACGGAAGGTCCGAACTCCGTGATCATATAGTATGTTTGAGTGTGCTTTGGCGTTCATTTCACCTTTGTGTTAGTTTATATATCCTTGCACATACATTGCCTATATCTCTTTGTTAGGATATATCTTGTTGTTCATATTGCTTATCCCAGTTCAAATATATTGTTATATTTCATACTTGCTAGGATAACTTGTTATTAGTTTTAATTAGCATAAAATCAGATTAGATTAGCATAAGACCCTAATCAACCCCCCTCTAGGGTCTAACAATTGGTATCAGAGACTTGCTAGGATAACTTATTAATTAATTTTAATTAGCTTTTAATCGGATTAGATTAGCATAAGACCCTAGTCACCCCCCCTCTAGGGTCTAACATCGACCCCGTGTCTCGCCTCACACTTCTCTCGGTGTACAAGTGTATTACAATTGATTCTCATAAATAAAAGTTAAATACAATGATTTGTTCTCAAATAACAAGTGAGAACACAATGAAGCTCTAGTTTTAATTAGCATAAAATCAGATTAGATTAGCATAAGACCCTAATCACCCCCCCTCTAGGGTCTAATAATAAAGGGGTCCATGGTGGTGATGAGAGGTGTCAGGGAAAACAATCTTTACTACTTGAAGGGCAAGACAATAACAGGAGGTCTGACAACTTTGACTACCACATAGGAGGATACTACCAGCTTATGACATATGAGATTGAGACACACTGATGATAAGTCCCCTGCAGGTATTGGCGAAACAGGCACTGTTGAAAGGTGTAAAGATCTGCAAGATGGAGTTGTGTGAGCATTGTGTACTTAGGAAGAAGACAAAAGTAAAATTTGGCACCGCAATTCACAACATCAAGGTATATTGGATTACGTTCACACAGATATTTAAGATCCTTCCAAGCACACATCACTTGGTGGGACCAATTGTTTTGTGACTTTTATTGATGATTATTCCTGGAGGAATTTGGTATACCCTATGGAGCATAAACATGATGTCCTGAATATATTTGTGGAGTGGAAGAAGAAATTGGAGCTATAGATAGATAAAAAGGTGAAGATACTCCGTTCAGATTATGGTGGTGAGTACAAGAGTGATGCATTTCTACAGTTTTGTCGTGATCACGACATTAGGTGACACTTCACGGTTAGGGAGACACCACAACAAAATAAGATGGCCGAGAGATTGAACCGTACCTTGCTGAAGAATGTGCGTTATATGTTCTCACAGAGTGGATTAGCTAGATCCTTTTGGGCTGAGGCGTTGGTTTATACAAGTCATCTTGTGAATAGGTTGTCGTGCACTGCGATACATAAGAAGACTCCTATGAAGCTATGGTCTTGATCGGTGACTAGTGATTATGAGTTGCTTTGGATTTTCAGGTGTCCAGTTTACTATCATGTGAATGATGGGAAATTAAATTCGTGGGCTAGAAAAACAATCTTTGTGGGTTTTAGAGATGGAGTTAAAGGCTTCAAGTTGTGAGATCCAAAAGACAAGAAGATAATCATTAGCAGAGATGTCACTTTTGATGAGGCATATATGATGAGGCCTCAAGTCCCTCAGCAGGTGGAGGAAGGCCAAACTAGCAGGATATCGTAGTTAGAGGAAGGACAAACTAGCAGGATATTGCAGGAGGTAGAGGATGATGTGACTCTACAGACTTGAGATAGTATTATATCCATTGATGCTCCTACGGAGGTGACACTGAGAGGAGACATGATGACAGATGGGCAAATAGAGGATACAATGGATATTAGGACTCAGGGACAGGATCATGTTCATGAGTCCAATGCAGCTAATAGACCAAGAAGCGTTATTCGTTGGACAGCTAGATATGATGAAGTGATGGTTGCATATGCTTTATCAGTTAAGATCGTTGATGATTTGATTCCTTCTACATATAAGGAAGCAGAGTCAAGCTTTGATTCAATCAGGTGGAGGGAATCTATGGAGGAGGAGATGCACTCTCTTAAGAAGAATGATACTTGGAAACTTGCAAAGCTACCGAAAGGTAAAAAAGCTATTGGATACAAGTGGGTATATGCAAAGAAAGAATGATCTTCTAAAGGGGACATTCAGTACAAAGCTAAATTGGTTGCCAAAGGATATGCTCAGCTTGAGGACATAGATTATAATAAAGTATTCTTACCGGTCATGAAACACTCATCGATAAGGATACTATTGGCATTGGTGATACGACCAGATTTGGATTTGGTCTAGATGGATATGAAGATAGCCTTTCTACATGGAGACTTAGAAGAGAAATCTATATGACATAATCTATGGGTTTTAGAGCTGCAGGCAAGGAAGATTTGGTGTGCAAACTGAAGAAGTCTCGTTATGGATTAAAGCAATCATTGCGACAATGGTATAAGAGATTCAATAGTTTTATGATTGGCCAATGGTATACGAGGAACTCATATGACCCGGGTGTTTATATGCATAAGCTACAGAATGATGAGTATATTTATTTATTGTTATATGTTGACGATATGCTCATTGCTTCCAGTAATACTTCAACTATTAGAAAGTTGAAAAAGAAGCTGTCATCTGAATTTGAGATGAAGGATCTTAGAGAAGCAAAGAAGATATTAGGTATGGAGATTGAGAGAGACAGGGTGAAGGGGAGGTTAAAGTTGACATAGAGGAGCTACTTGTAGAAGATGCTGAAGAAATTCAGTTTTAATGGTAATGCCAATGCGGTGAGTACTCCATTAGCTCCTCACTTTAAGATTATGCTGGGAATCTTGACAAGCGCCTGTCTACTTCTAGATATATATTTACACTAGCAGGAGTACCGGTGTGTTGGAGATGTACACTTCAGTCTATAGTGGCTCTTTCTACTACGGAGGCAGAGTATATGGCATTGACTAAAGCTGTGAAGGAAGCTTTGTGGTTGCAGGGGTTATTGAATGACTTGGGGATTGCATATGATACCATCAGGGTAAAGTGTGATAGTATGTCAGCTATCTATTTGGCAAAGAACCAGGTGTATCATTTCTAAACAAAGCACATTGATTTCAGGTCCTATTTTGTGCAAGATGTCTTGGATGATGGAGGCATTATATTAGAGAAGATCCACACAAAGGACAATCCGATGTATATGTTGACCAAAGTTATCACTGGGGTGAAATTTGGTCATTGTTTGGAATTGTTAAATATTCTTCACTGTTGAGGGTCTTTGGAGGCAATTTGAGTGAACTACATGAGGCTTGATTCCTTAGACAAGAGGATATGTAGGCAGTCAGTTTGATACAGCCAGTTTGATGAGTTGATACCGACATGGTGGAGATTATTTGCATTCTTATTTGGGTTCCCGACTTGTTGTGGATTGAGTCCGTTGTTGTGGATTGACTCCACTTCATACTGAACGAACGAGTGGGATGATTAGTATCGGGGTTGGCTCAAGTTTTGGGAAAACTTCACTGATGTGAAGATATGTAGAAACGGCAAAAACGACGAAAACGTACAAGAAAAACAAAGCTGGAGAGATTTTGAGTGCTGGCCAGTCGACCGCGAGCTTAGGTCTGGTCAACCGGAAACGTGCACGGAACAGGGTCTTATAATCATGTTCTGGCCGGTCGACCGACCATGTATGTGTAGTCGACCGAAGATGTGATCCAGTCGACCGACCATGTCTGTGCGGTCGATTGAAGATGTGCTGGATTACAGGGTAGAATTTCGATCTTCTGGCTGGTTGACCGAATCTTCATGTCCGGTCGACCGGATTGCGGTTATGGGCGTGGTTGGTTTTTTCCAGTTGGTTTTGGCTTCCTATTTGATATAAATAGGAACATGATGTTTCTAGGGTTAGATGAAACGTTTTTTAGCAGACTTTGAGAGAAAAATAGTGAGGGATTTGAGAGCTTGTTTGAGGGTTTTATTTGTGAGATTTTGTGTGATTGTAAACCCTATCTGTACTCTCTTTCTCCCTATTAGTGAAATCTCTCCCCTCCTTGCCTCGTGGACGTAGGCACATTGCCGAACCACGTAAAATCTATGTCTTGCATTGTTTGGTTCTTGTTTTACCTATTGGTTGTTATTCTATCTCGTTTGTGTTCGTGCTCTTTCGGTTCCACTGCACACAACAGTATAATGATCTTATTATCAATAGCATGAAAGTTTAAATATTCGATATAGAAAATTACACTCCCTCTATACTCAGCCTCATCAACAAACTACTTAAAGGATAATAATAGAAATAATATCAAAAGTGGCTAATGCTAACAAAGACAACTCCCAACTACTAAAAACAGAGCAGCAAGTACTCTGTTATTTCACCAATTTTGGCATAATATGCATAGCTTCACATCAACTTCTATTCTGTCTTGTATCCTTGATCTTGGAATACTACTACACGGGATTTTGTTATCATATTATATGTCCAAGCTGACACACTCCTCCATAGGAATACTTTTTTGCTAAAATATCAACATGTTCCTAGCCCTCGATAGATGGTCAATTAACAGCAGCAGCTACTGCCTTATTTATACAGTTTATTGATGGAACAATTTTTCACTGTAGACCCGATCTGCGTTTTTATTACCAAAACCGACCGAAAATTTTTTTAATTACCAAAGTCGACCCGTTTTATGCCACGTAGGCTTAAGCTCATTTCCTAATTAGTCGGGGTTGCCAACCCCGACTGTTTAGGAGTTGTTAAACCGTAATTAGAAGCCTTAAACCTGATTTAATTGGAGTTTAACAATTCCTAAACAGTCGGGGTTGGCAACCCCGACTAATTAGGAAATGGGCTTAAGCCTACGTGGCATAAAACGGGTCGATTTTGGTAATTAAAAAAATTTTCGGTCGGTTTTGGTAATAAAAACGCAGATCGGGTCTACAGTGAAAAATTGTTCTTTATTGATGACCTTCCTCTCCATTTTTTCCTCATCCAGTCCAATGCTCTATCCCCATTTACAGGAGCAGCGTCTTCTTGAATAAACTTCATAATACTCCTCAAAACAAAGTCACTATAGCCACATTAATGGAAAAGATGATTCCTAGGCTCAAAATGAAACTAACAAGGATGGCATATATCATTATCTACAACCTCAAATTGTTTGAGTCTATATTTGATTGGCAGCCTATCGCAACAAGAAACCCAAAAGATAGGAGTGTTTGGGGAGAAAGAATTTGTTCCATACCAAGTGATAGCAATCCACCTGTGTATGTTCACTAGGAAAAAGTTTATGCAATTTTGGAAGTAAATGGAGGATTACCACCTTTCCATTGATATCCAGCACTTAAAATATTTATGCGCAACAAAGCATCATCGCTTAGCTTCAAGATTTTCCTAAACACCCAAGAGTACTCGGGGTTTAGACACAAGGGACCAAAAAGAATGATTTTTAGGATAATAGTGTAGGCTGTTTAAAAATCACAACAAATAGCTAATTCCCATCAAACACCGATAATGGAAGTTACAATCTGATGACTCTCACATTTTTAAGGAACCAAGATGAAGATTACAAGATGGCGGTCTTTGCAACGCTCCAGCAAAAGAGACCATAAATTGATGGTCTCTTCACCTCAAAACACAGAGGTCTTCCCTAGCGTTCAAGTCCAGACGTAGAGTTCGTGGACTCAAAACGTAGAGTTCATGCAGAGCCCAACTCTGCGTCTCAGATCCAAAACACAGAGTTCGTGGACTCAAAACACAGAATTCATGCATAGCCCAACTCTGCGTCCCAGGCCCAGAACGCAGAGTTCATTTCTGCGCTGTCCGAACACTACGTTTTCAACCCAAAATAGGTCCAACTCTACGTTTTAGTTCTAAAACGCAGAGTTCGGGCCCAGAACGTCATTTTCGGCGTTTGACTCGTTCAAAGCACGAACTGAGCGGTTTCAGAAACCATTTTCCCCTACGATTGGAGGGATTTCCGCCCACTTAGGAGCGAATTAAGGGGGGCGGTTATACCCCTTAATCCCCCTATAAATATGGGTAAACTCCATTAATTTGAGGCTGGTTTTTTGGATCTGGGATTTGGCAACAAAGGGGGAGATCTTGGAGTATCTTGGAGATCTTGAGATTGGCTTCTTCAAATCATCTTCTCGGCAACAGATCATCTTCGAGCTTCCTGCAGCAACAAAGTTCTTGGAGCTTTCGGCCTTGGCTGATTAACCGACTTTCGGTTCAAATCAACTCTTTCACAGAGTTCTAAAACTCACACTGAGTTCATAAACTCGTAAAGAGTTAATTTCAAACTTGCTTTGCAAGTTCTCCACAACGTCAAATCGTGAGGAGAAGATATCGTTCCAGCGAAGTGAAACAAGACGTTCGGATCGTCAACGGAGAGCAAACTCAAAGCGAGCATTCGAGGGAGGCACTCAATCGCCACTGTAAAGAACCCAAACTTAAACAAGGGGAGGATTCTGATCAATTCTCTTATCTTTTGTAATCGAAAATCCAAATTGTAATCGAGATTGAGAGAGAATAAAATCAAACACTATTCTTTTATCATTTTCTTTTTACGAAATTTTCCACCAAACAAATAGCGATGCACCCAACAAATCCACAAGGAGTTCTTATCCAAGATAATTTCCCAAACATGTTTAAGCATTAGTACGCTACTTACCAACTACAAGAGTAGTAATCCAATACCACCATAAATTTTTAGCAACACATTAGCCCAAACAAACTTAAGACTTTCTATTGTTATTAAACTCTCCAGCCCACACGAACTCTTTATGGATCTTCTCAACTGATTTCATAACTTTTTAAGGTAACAGAAAGGTCCCCTCCCCAGAATTTATGCCTGCTATATAAAACAGCTTTTATGAGTTGTAATCTACCAAAAACAGACAACAATCTTGTAGTTCAACACTTAGTCTGACTAATTATCTTTTAACCGACACCCCACAATCAAATGCAAATAAAGATTTTGAAGTTAAGGGGATACCTAAATACTTCACTGGGAGAGTTCCTTCTACAAACTTGAGGAAGCGTAGAATATGATTTCTGGTATTAGAGTTCATTCATCCAAAATAGACTTGACTACTTGAGTCATTACATATATACTAGAAGCTCTGGAAAATTTCACATGCCTCTTGTACAATTACTTTACATATATTATAAGTCCCCTTTACTAAATAGCATCAAAACAAACATGAGAAATTTGCAATTTCCTATATAAAGTTATAGCAAAAAGTATTACTATGAGGCTTCATGGAATTATAGGTAGTATCATCAGTAAGGCTCAATATGCTTTCGTTAGGGGCAGTCTAGCAATATTATGTTAGGCCACGAGTTAGCGGAACATTATGGTAGAAGACATATTGTGGATGAAAAGTATCTATTTAATACCCAAGAAAGTTCTACGTAAAGTGGATAAGTTATGTAGAAGATTCTTACAGGGAAGAGCTCATTACTCAACTAAGATCTCTCTCTTTGCCTGCAGGACAGCGTGTACTGATAAGAAGAATGGAGGTCCGAGTGTCTTTTCTGTGACCACTTGGAATTCTGCGAGCTTCGATCTTAAGCTCATTTGGTACATAGATATTACGAAGGACATATTGTGGATAAAATGGGTGCAAGAGAAGTACATAAGAGGACGCAACATTTGATTAGTGCAAGAAAAACAGGGGGACTCAATGCGCAGGGAAGCAGATTTTGAAATGCAGGGCCTTGGCACTTAGGATCAACTGACAATGTGATGGAAAAATTGCAGAGCTGTCATGCCGATGGTGATATCAGACCTCTGTGATTTTACAGTGAACTCCAAATTAAAGTATTTTGATGTACGGTCCATAATATCTTGCATCAGTTTGTTATCTGTATATATCCAATGGCAAAATGAGAATTTCGCCTCGCTGGCGTCTTCATATAACTTATCATAGTTTTATTTCAATTCTAATTAATAATTTTATCCACATTAGTGGTGTCCTATTGTGATTTTAGCGGTGTTTTAAGTAATGGTAAATACAAATAAAAGTAAATAAAATTATCTATAAAGTAGAAAATCCAACGAGTATCCTATGACACCGTTGGACATTGTACAACTCTCCCATTGTGTGTATGCCCTCTTTCTCATTATAGTGGATGAAGGAATGTTCTTGCTTACCCGCTTTCTCATTATAGTGGACGAAGGAATGTTCTTCTCGTTGTAGTGGACGAAGGAATGTTCTCGCTCACCCGCTTTTTAATTATAGTGGATGAAGGAATGTTATGCCTCCAACGTTCATTATTAATGCCAGTAGATTCCTTACTAAACAGTACAAGTTAAAAGAACAATTGACTCGTTTAACTCTTAATTAACTTGCTGAAAACGACGTTTTAAAGCATCTTACCCTGCATGATTTTATGGATAATGCTAATTAATTAATTAAGATCTTAATTGACTAAATATGCCTAGTCCCGACGAAAATTTCTAAGCGTCATCTTTTTGTATTGTATATGCTATTTATCTTCATCCGGTCTTTCACAAATATTTTTTTCTAGTGAATCTTAATCAACTGCGTAAGTGAAGTTAGGGACGTACTAAATTGTATTGTGATCATATATTATAGGCCCCCATACTATCAGCCAATTTAGGCCCCACGTAGTTTTATTTGTGTTGGTAGACCCGCTCTAGTATTTGCTCAACTGCAGCTGATAGACCTCTCAAAGCAAAACTTTTTTCCCATTTATCAGTCAAACGAAATAGCAATTGGGGTTATATCATCACCAATAGAACAACAGGGGATCTATCTATATCCTCAAAATAGTTTCTCTTTTAAGAGTTGTTTATATCAGGAAGTTGATATGAGATTTATGAGAGGTTAAACTTGATTTCTGGCTCCCTTAATCGTCTTTGATGGTTAATCTTCAGTTGAGAATCTTGATCTGTGCTTCATTACACAAGTAATAGTGGCTAGAGGCATTGGAGGTTGTTTTCTCCGGCATACCCTCCGACGCTCAAGTCAATGACTGTTTATACTTAATTCTAATGAGAAAAACAGAATATAGTATTCCTGACTTTTTGTGTGTGAAATGGTGTACCTTGGTTTAGGATAAATCACCATTATTTATAGAGGGTTTACGGAGGCACGTTGGTAATTTTGGCCGAATGTGTACAATTCTGTTTCAGACCCAACTTTACATTTGCCGACAATTGATTAGCCAAGTTGCCTTTGTATAGCGATGGGATTGTTGGAGTAAATGCATGTCCGAGCAGCTTTGAAGGCTCTGGCTCGAAAGGTCATTATGACTCTGACGATGCATTAATCGTTGATGGCAACTGGGAGACAAATTGAGGACATTGACTATACATTCATTAAATGCAGCATGACTTTTGATAGCACTTGTCAAGTCGTTCCACTGTTTGAGACATTCTACATTGGATTCGTGTAGAGAAACCCTTCGTTTTGGAGTCAGACATCTAGCAGAGCTAGGCGAGTTTCATCTTAGATTTGGATCGTGTGGCAACTCGGTCGGATCATTATCCAGGATGGGCTTGTAGATGCTTTAGGAATCAACCAACTGGATACCACGTGGCTACTTTTATGAGGCTCGATAATTTCTAGGGTATAACATTGTCACTTTTCACTCAGACTAGGAAAACTGAGTTTGAGAGGAAATAAACCGAACTTGTGCTTGAAATTGGTCCATCCGCATTAGAAGACAGTTCTGATTTGATGTTTCTAACATCAATGGAGATCGTGTGACTAATTGACAGAGTGGCACCTTGTTTGATAGGATGTCACTTTGGTTTCCAAAAATTGTCAGCAGTTTTCCTATAAACCATACCAACCATCTATCTCTTGCTATGTGTCATCCCTTTTTACTTATATGTATTGCCCCTCGTCCTTCTTCTTCTACTTACTTTGCAAAAAACCCTACACTCATTCTTTGTCGCTTGCGAGCGCATTTTTCTTCTCAGAAATCTCTCCAAACTTTGACCATCTCTTCTTCTTCTCTGATAGCTTCTAGTGCTCAACCTACTATTATTCGTAACGAGATCAGATCGCTTATTGCATATCTATCACTTGAAGGTGATTATGGGTTGCTTGGAACAGTACGCTCAGAATTTTGACATCCCTAACGCTTATATATTCTCGACTCTGTTGAGGGACCAGTCTATTTATCATCATAGAGGTGGTTTGGCACCATTATACATGCATCATCTTGACTACGACGTTTGTCTATCATTGCGCATGTTCCTTTAGAAGGTCTTTCGGGCTTTAGGGGTTGCATTGGTGTAGTTGAAACCAAATTCCTGCTTCTAGTGGCCTTCCTTGTTATTTGCCACTGAGTAAATGTTAGACTAATGTTGTGCATGCTAGGCTGCTTGGTGTGCGTCAACATTAGCAAGAGGTAGGGCCATTTCTATTTGTAGATGGTTGAGATTTCCAGTTAGTGTCTAACATCGTAAGATGAACAGATGATGGTGGGAGAAATTCTTCTTCATCTTGGGTAATGATTTGATCTTTGCTTGCCCTTCATGGCTGGAGATTAAGAAGGAGGGCCTGCAGATGAAGAAGGTTTCGGATGTAGCATTGCTAATCTTGGAAAGGATCTGGGCCTACATGTAATTACGAGTCATGATGTTAGGAGAATTTCTTTGACAATGTTGTCCTTCATGCTGTTGGTATATCCTCTGTCCCCACTACTGAAGTGGATTTGGACATTACTACAATTATATATATAGACGAGCAACCGATGGAGGGCTCTCATCGTAATTCTCCTCCTTTGCCTCAGAAGTGACTCCATGGTGATTTGGAGGTAGAGGATCACTAGGTCTTGTGACAGCAGTTTATCGTTAACATTAGCGTCTAGCTCGATTTAAGAAAATCTTCTACTCAGGATAAGGGGTCCAAGAAGAGAAGGAAGAATGTTGTTTTCAAGGGACATCGCTAGGCTGAGAGTAGCCACAGAATCTCTTCTCTCTTAGGGATGAGGCGATTAGGGCAACATTGAATAGATTGAAGCTATGCTCGGGTTAGCTAGTGGGGTTGCAGTCCCATGAATCTTACCATTCTCTACCTGAGTTCGTCAAGGTGGAGGGTTTTTCCTATCGAGGAGTTTGCATGTGATGAGGCCCTAGCTAGGGTTAGAGCTAAAAAGGTGCTGACTAGATTAGGAGAGAGGCTCAAGTCATCTAGGAGGCTCGGAAAGGAGCCGACTATTAGGGATCCAGTTGCTGAGGTGTACAAGCGGTCTAGTCCAGGGTCCTTAGGTCTCTTAACCACCATCCATGAGGGCTGGTATGAGTGGACTTTTCTCTATTGTACTAGTGATCTCCACCATCATACTTGGGAGGGGATGTGAGCCATTCTGATGAGCCCTAAGTCTTACCCTCGCTATGAGGGAGAGTCAAAGGAGCATCCTTTCATCCCTAAGTAGCAACTGGATGCTATGGAGTCAATCCTGGAGTCCTGAGTTGATCAAACAAGGTAGTGGAGTAGTTCCTTCTTCCTATTGATGAGGCACTATTGTGTGAGATTCCTGACGCGGTTCTTCACTACACTCTTCGAAGCTATTTCACAAGAAGATCTCTTTTTATAGTTTGAGTTATTTTTGACAACTTGAAATATATTGAGAACTCTTTTTAAATCTTGGGGCTGAGATGGAGGCATAGAAGGAAGCTCAAAAATGAACTAGTGGCTGTTACTAAAGGCAGCTAGCTTGATGAGCTCAATAGGGGACTAGGCTGTGATGGAACGGGAGTTAGCCCATAAAGATGGCGAGCTAAATATGGCTATGGTTGGTGCTTGGTGTCACAAGGCTTAGCTAGCATAGGTCCAGGAAGAGGTGAAGAGCCTTAAGAAGGATCTTGACCACGCTCATCATGACATGGAACTTGCACGGGAGAGATTAGCGTACCTCAAGCCGAAAGCCTGAGCCAAGAAGAGGGAGAATGAAAATGCCTTCAATAAGGCTCATGCTACTTGGACTGAGTCAAAAGAGCTGCATGCCAAACTAAATGAGGAGGTGGTTCTTAAATAGATCTTTCATCAGGAAGTTGCCTAAGTGACTGCCGAGGCTGAGCTACAACGTAGCTCTCTCCACACCTAGGTTCGAGAGCTCGAGACCTGAATAGCTTGTCTGGAGTTGAAAGCCTTTGAGACTGTGATAATTAGGAGATATTTTGGTAATTACCTAGATGAGATCAAAGTGGTCCTCGACTGTAATGTGGGGTTTGATTATCTAAAGGGTTAACTCCCTCCCAGCTGCAAGAGGAAAGAAGTAAATCACTTTCAAGTAGCCCCGTCCCTCGGAGTCAACTGTCGTCATGATGCTCTAGGTGCAAAGCGAGGTAGGAAGAGTGCAAGAGGATGAAGAGGTCATCGATGATGGTGAAGGTAGGGGAGGTTATTGGGGAAGATGTTGGTGAAGGCCTTGATGATGACGCTGATCCTATCTCCTCATCTGTGGGTCATGACTCACCTCGTTTAGGTACTCCTAGTTTGAATTTGCCTTCGGTTCATGCCTTGGATATTGCTCCTTAAGGAGAATGTATTATTGTTTTTATTATCTTTTTTTATTGAGTCTTTGTAAGGGAGTCTTGTAATATTTTTCTAACTGAATATGAAATACTTCCTTTTGTTGACTCGTTATTTTGTACTTAGTTTGTGAATTATTTCACATTTGTTCTTTTAATTTTTGAGTTATTTTCGAACAAGTCGGTCAAGATTGAGTCATGAGTTTTCTCACCTTTTGGGGGTATCAGTGAAGACCAGGTGGTGCCTTGGTGTCACATACCTAAGGCTTATTAGAGGCTTTGGTGAGATCCTAGCCACAATGTCTTTTGTTCATGCCTTAGTTTTACACATGAGAATGAAACTAAGGGATTGGTATGTGTCTTAGTTTTACTCTAGAAAGAAACCAAATGCTTTGGTCTTTGTTGTTGAGTCAATGAAGATCGAGTAGCAAAAACCTCATGCCTTGGTTTTCCTAATGAGAACGATACATAGGGCTTTGTATGTACCTTGGTTTTACTCCAAAAAGATACCGAGGGATTTGGTCTTCGTTGCAAAGTTGATTAAGATCAAGTGGCAAGAGCCTCGCGCTTTGGTTTTACTCATGAGAACGATACCAAGGTCTTGGTGTGTGTCTTAGTTTTACTTTGAAAAGACACCATGGGCTTCGGTCTTTACTATCGAGTGGATGAAGATCGAGTGGAAAGAACCTCGTGCCTTGGTTTTCTCATGAGAAAGATACCAGGTGCTTGGTAGGTGCTTTGGTTTTACTTTGAAAGACACCAATGACTTTAGTCTACATTGAAGATCGAGCGATAATCGCCTCGTGCCTTGGTTTTGCTCATGACAATGATACCAAGGGCTTAATATGTGCCTTGGTTTTAATTTAAAAAGATACCAAGGGCTTTGATCTTTGTTTCCGAGTTGATCAAAATTAAGTAGCAAAAGCCTTGTGTCTTTGTTTTACTCGTGAGAATGATACCAAGGGCTTCGTACGTGCCTTGATTTACTCTAAAAAGATATATAAGGCTTTGAACTTCTTGGCTGAGCTGAAGAAGATCGAGTGGCAAGAGCTTCGTGCCTTGGTTTTACTTATGAGAACGAGACCAAGGGCTAGGTATGTGCCTTGGTTTTACTCTAAAAGATACTAATGGCTTCCAAGAGCTTTGGTCTTTGATACCAAGTCGATGAAGATCGAGCGACAAGAGCTTACATACAAAATAGCCCAAAAAGCCAAGCATTTTCTACTTCTAAAGTGGTATTATATTTGCAATGTGTTAGGCGTACTTCCCAAATTGCTTTACACTTTTTCGGAATGCTAAGACTTTACTTTTAGATTTTCATTTTGCATTTTATTAGGTAGCATTCTTTTTCATTGTCAAAAAGCTAGGAATTGGCTATCGTATTGTTTACTGGTGTTTAGTTAGTGGTCGCAGAGCATGTGTGAAAACTTCTATTCGGAGGACTGCTCCCACTCCATGGGTTATGGGGTTTCTCTCGCGAATGTTTTGTGGGCCGCTCTGCGAATTTACACCAAGTTAGTGAAAAAAGGTCGCGGGGTCTCCTCCTAACAATTTTTCATCCATCGATATATGTTCCTGGTGGTGAGCAAATAGTTTCCCAGACCCGCTCATCCTACTTTCCCTGTCTGATGTTCACTTTTCTTTGAGAGGAATGGTAAGTCACAAAGGAAGTTGAGTGAATGGTCACAGCTGGGATGGATTGATTCCTGTTGGATGATTTATCTGACACAGTTGCAGTTGATCAATTTTCCATGATTTGGAATTTAAGATCAACCATTCCGCAAAAGATGAAGAAGAGGCCCTATGGTGGACACTAAATTGTTTACATCAAAAAGTTGATATGAGATATAGGAAAGGTTTAACTTGATTTCTGGGACCCTTAATCGCCTTTAATTGTTAGTCATCAGTAGAGGATCTTGATCTCTACTTCATTACACAAGTAATGGAGGTTAGAGGCACTGAAGGTTGTTTCCTCCAGTATGATCTTTGATGCTCAAGTCAATGACTGTTTCTAGTTAAACTGAAGAGAAAAATAGAATATAGTCTTGTTGACCTTTTGGATGTGAAATTGCGTACATTGGTTTAGGGAAAATCACTATTATTTATAGAGGGTTTCCGGGGGCACGTTGGTAATTTTGGTCAAATGTGTGCAATTCTAGTTTAGACCCTACTTTACATGTGCCGATAATTGATTAGCCGAATCTCCTTTATACAGTGATAGGACTTTCAGAGTAAAGGCGTGTCCAAGGAGCTTTGAAGGCTCTGGCTTGAAAGGTAATTATGACTTTGATGCTACATTAATCGTTGATGGTGAATGGGCGGCAAAGTGTGGAGCCTGACTGTACATTCATTAAATGTCGCGTGACCTCTGATGATGATTGTCAGGTGGTTCCACTATTTGAGACGAGTTGCATTGGGTTTGATTGGATAATGTCCTTCATCTCGATGTCGAACATCCAACAAAGCTCGGGTCAGGAGTGCCTTTCGTCTTGGATTTGGATCACGGGGCGGGTTGGCCAGCTTATCACCCGGGTCGGGCTTGTAGAGGCTTTAGGAGTCGGCCAGCTAGCTACCCATGACCATTCTTCTTAGACTCAGTAATTTCCAGGCTATAACAAGAGTAAAAATGATTCACTAAAGGGGTTTATATGCAAAAATAAAACTATTGAGGGTCTATCTGCAATTTGGCGGTAGTATAGAATGTCTATTTGCAATTAAGCCTATACTAACTTGCATTAGCTAAACGTTTTGCATCTATAAATTGAGTTCCTCATCTCATCCCACTCTTCACAGCTCTCCATTGGCTAAGTTTGAGATTATTAGCTTTTTGTAGTAGTTACATTCTTCACATGGCTGGGGGAGGAGCGGGAGGTGGTGGTGGAGGTGGTGGAGGTGGTGGAGGAGGAGGTGGTGGTGGAGGAGGAGGATGTTATATACCTCCTTGCAGGAAATGCCATTGTTACTGCAACGATACTTGCGGCGGAGGAGGAGGTGGAGGTGGTGGTGGTGCAAACAACTGCTAATTCAACCGGGAAGCTCTCGTCACTTGCATGAATCTATGTCGCCCTTTGTCACGCGTCTCTTGTGTTTGTGTTTGCATATGTCTAGAATAAATGAGGGTGGATGAGTCATGCAAGATTTCTGTGTCTGCGTACCTAGATGTTGTAATATCTTATTTCCTACTTGAAATAAAGTCTTGTCCCTATCATTTAACCCAAGCACGGGAATTTGAGAAATAGTCGTGAGAGTGCGGTTCGGAAAAAGGGAGAAGAAGAGATAGAAGGTGACTTGGCGTATTATCGGGGGCAAATGATGAATTTTCATAGGATTCATATAGAGTTGATGAATGCATAATATATACAACTAAAAAAATGCATAATATATAAGATAGATATTATTTCTATAATAGTAATTATTTCTATAGAGTGCACATGGTCGCTCTATAAGAGAGGAGAGAGATAGAGAGAGATGATTGAGGAGGGGGCCCACCTGATTTGCATTGGGATTCCCTCCCCAATCATCTCTCTCTATCTCTCTCCTCTCTTATAGAGTATCCATGAGCACTCTATAGAAAAATCTTTATTATTATAAAGATAAAATCAGCAGCCATTTGTCATTTCTGCATTAATGATAGTTGCTTTAGCATATAATAACATTTGATACATGTGCCACTAGGGCTGAGCATGGTTCGGTTCAAACCGAAAAAACCGACCGAACCGACCCGAAAAAAGCGGTTTTAAGAGTAAGGCGGTTCGGGTCGGGTTGACAACTTTTCAAACCGAACCGACCGAATATATTTCCAAAACTTTCAAACTCGTTCGCGTTTACCCGACCCGCCCCAAACCCTCAACCCTAACTTCATTTCCTCTCATTCCCAAACCCCAACCGCCGCTACTCATTCCCAATTTCCCATTTCACTCGGCCTCAATCCCTCTCTCTCGCTCTCTCTCTCTTCTTCCAAGACCCCTTACTCTCCCCTCCTCTTCCCGAAATGCCCCTCTCCCCCTCCCCCTCCCGCAAGCGTGGCGGCCCCTTCGACGATGAGCGCTAGGAGTTCTTAGCCATGGCTCAAATGATTTGCATTTGGGCGCATATGAAAACAAATATATACAAATTATCTCTTGGGACAAGCAATATTTATGCCTTTGATTGTTATACTTGATGAAAGTTAGAACCGAACAAACCGAACCGAACCACACCGAACCGATTTGCAACGATTCGGTTCGGTTTTGAATTATAGGTGGTTCGGTTCGGTTGTTCAAATTTTGGTAAAAACCGACCCGAACCGAACCGTGCTCACCCCTATGTGCCACCTTGTCCCATATTGGTGGATTTCATAAATGTTGGGTGAGCGAAGTAATAATAGATGATTAAGGACTTGGATTTCTTTCAATTTTTCTTTCAGGTTATTTTATATTAGTCCTGTATTTGATATTATGAGATTAGTCTCTCAGATCATTATTGGGTCGCCAGAGCTATTGCTATATACGTTTACTTGGAGGATTAGTTTGAACCCATTTATAAGAACTGTGAAATAAAATAAATATTTCTATGATTTGAGGGACTAAGAGATAACTTGTGAGGAGGACCTCATATTTATTCCAATTACTTGAGAGTCTAATTAATTTTAAAATTTTAGGGACTAATAGCAAAAAGATACATTTTACTTGAAATAAACAATGAATTATAATCCTTATAAAGTTCGATTTTTCATGCAAACTATCTTTAAAATAGATTAAAATTTTAAAAACCACCTTTGAAGTTTTTTTAATGTAAACCGCCTTATGGCTAACTGGCTTTTGTTTTAAATCAACCACTTTTTATCTAATTCTGCTCAATTGCCTTAATTACACAAGCTATCATCATTTAAATATTTAATTAGGAAACACATGTTAGGCACATGTAAGTAATGAGGGTTGTTTGGATATCTTTGGTATTAATTGAGCAGAAGCTCACCAAAAGTGGTTGATTATAAATTAAAGCCACTTATAAGATGATTTACATAGAAAAAAACCTTCAAAAATGTGATTTTTATTGATTCGACCTATTTTACAGATAGTTTTCATGGGAAAAACCCTATATTCAATTGTATCAACACTAGCTCAAAATGTAGAATGCACACACCAAAAATAAGAGGGTACTAACATAAATTTGATTGAAACCAATTTTAATGATTAAAAGACTAAATATTTCTATTATACATATTTTATAAATAAAAGCTTCTTATTTTTACGAAAATCATATTATTATACTTCTTATAAAAGTATGAGTTTAGGAAAAACTTATCATAATCAAAATTACCTTTGACTTGTTAGATATTACTTTGTGACCCCATTCTAATTAACAAAACTTTTAAAATTTTGATCATAATATGTGTTTTATATAAAAGATAAGGAATTCATAACGGACTTATCATATATTCAAGACGTTGTTTGTGAGACCCTATCCTAGAAGTACATTTATAGATAAGGTTAGAAATACGTAGTCATGAGTAATGATAAGTTTTTCTAACCTTATCTATACGTAGTCATGAGTAATGAAAAGTATTATTATAAGTTAATTTGTTAGAAAAGTCATTTTATTTAAATAGTTGCTAATATTGAAAGACGAAAAGCCCATATAGTTTAGAAACGCCCCTGAGTGCTAGTGGAGAAGCACATTCGTGATCTTATCCCATAGGCCATCTTTGTATATAAAGAGAAATTGGAGCTTTACCAAGAGTCTCCATGTGACAATATTCGTTTACCAAAAGTCGCCATGTGGCAATTAATTGAGATTTAGAGATAAGTATTCTCTTTTCCAACTAGTTAATAGTTTAGAAAGGGATCAGTATTTTAACAATACATATTCTTTTCCAATTAAAGGGAAAAAATCTCATACCCATTTTTTTATCTTATTTGTATCATATTATATCATATACTCCTTATAAAAGTGAGTTTGCAAAAATTATTTGATCACAATTATAAAAGAATTAATACATGAGAGTCAATTGACATAGTTGGTATATTTTTTAGGATTTTATAATATAAGTTTCAACTAATTTAAATATCAGTGAGAGGTATTATGAAATTTAGCACGTGATATATAATTTAGCTAGAAACTGATAAATTTATTGAAAGCAAATATATATTTACTTCCCTAACTAATTTTTTCTAAGTTTAAATACCAATGTGATTTCATAGATTGCCTTCACATGAATGATTAATGAAATATTATATTTCTATAATATTATACCAGAAAAACCCTTATAACGTTGAGATTTTATTAGAAAATCCTACTAAAAGTAATGAATTTAGGGAGGAGTCTCCTGATAAAATATGAAAGTTAAAGGGTTTTTTTGATAACCCCTAAGCTTAGGGAACTTTCTAATATTTTTAAAGTTATGGGCGGTTATTTAATTATCGTCCAAAGCTAAGGGAAGTTTTCTTATATTTTGCTTTTAAAATATTATACTTTATTTGCTTAGTTATCTATACTAAATATGAGATATATTATTTTCCTAATAATTACTACATAAAATGGAAAAGATATAGTATTTTACTATAAGCAACCAACTTACTGCAAAAGGATAGTCTGAAAAGTGGAAACTTGGAAATTTAGATTTTTGAAATGTTCAATAGGTATGTCAACTAAAAAAAATTATGTGAGTTAAATTACCTAAGTAATTAGTGTTAATTAAAAATATTATGTGAGTAAAATTACTTAAATTAGCAATGTTAATTAAAAGATTATGTGAGTCAAATTACTTAAATAAGGACTCTTAATTTACAACTAAATTCTAATCTAATACGTTCTATTTTAAACATTTATCTATTATTATACTTTATAGACAACATGAAAAAAGGTATAACTTAGCTTTAGTTACACATGTATGTTTTCTGATACTTTGATTATGAGGTATTCAATATGTGTCATTTCAAAATATTTAGGGTCTTTACAAATTACGAGCCTTTAAGATGTTCAATAGGTATATTAATTAAAAATAATTATATGAGTAAAATTACTCAAATAAGTATTTAAGTTTTTCTAATGTTTTGATTATAAGATGTTCAATATGTATCATTTTAAAATATTTAGAGTCTACACCAATTATGAGCCTTTGAGATGTTCAGTGGATATATTAATTAAAAATAATGATGTGAGTAAATTTATTGAAATAGTTATCATTTATGTTTTTTAAGATGTTTTGGTTATAAGATCCTCAATGTGTATTGTAGCGTCGAAAAATTAAAGTTTATTAATTCTTATTTTAAGAATGTTCTATTACTTGGTAAGAACCTTTTACAATCACTCACTCTCTCGATTACCGAGGAAGATAAGATAGATTTCGCTTCTCTTTTGTTTAAGTTGGATTCTAGGTGGCGAGAGGATGCTTTACTTAATGTTTGAGTCGAGATTGCTTTTCGGTTGACGATCAGAAACAAATCACGAACACTCCTGTTGGTTGCTAAATGATTTCTGAAGTGAGATTTTGCTAAAAGGTCCCTCCAAAGTTCCTTCTTCATAGTTTCTTGCGCCTATTTATAGAGCTTTAGCATGTAACTGACGTGCTACAATCGTCGGGTCTTAGGCGTAACCAAACTCCTGAGATTTAGCCCATGTGGCTGATTGGGTCTTCGTGACTGTTACAACCTTATTTAATATTGGTGATGAGTTTCACTACGTTGGCGAACCTCGTCCTTGATGTTGAGCCTCGTTGCGTGGCGAGCCTCATCTTTTAATGGCGAGCCTTTGCTACATGGTGAGCCTCGACTCTAAAAATGATTTCAATGCTTTCGGGTGAATTTGTAGATGACGTTCAACTTACTTGTGAGGTTTGTTGCAATAGGGTGTGACTCTTGTCTTCATTCTGGCATTTTTTAGGTGTCTACAAGATCCCCTTCAAAGTTTTTAGATGTGAATTGGGCTATATAAGGTCTGAAATACTTTGAATCTTCTCGACTATAACAGATGAGGTTTGTTTGCTAGTTAAAGCGAACTTAGCTTCAACACTTAGGAGATGGACCTCATGTTTTGTCGTTTCTTGGCATCTCAAGATGAGGCTTAGTTTTGTCTCAATTGAGTCTCGTCACTCTAGATGAGCTTCATCAGGCCCATGTTGGTTTGATGTCTTAAGGCTCGATTAGCGTTTAATGTTGCACGCCTTTTATAGGCTTGATAGGTGGTTACCAGCTGGAGCCTCAAGATTTCCTCCACGAATCTCGTCCGCAAATCTCGTTCACAAGAGATCACAACTGCATAGTTTGAGCTACTCACCTCAGCCATTGATTAGATTTTCCCTCTCCTATATGACATCTTGAAGCATCTATTCTTCTTCGAATTTTCTTGAGCTGTTGGAGCTTTTCATCTCTCTAGCTTTTAACTTTTTCCTCTTTAAAAACTCTTATCTTTCGACCACTGCTATGGCCCCAAAAATTGCTACTGGCAAGGGTAAGGGCAAGAAGGCCATCGGTTCTTTAGATGAACCTGCCACCTCACCGGCTTTCTCAGGTAGTGTATCTGAATGCATGGCTTGTGTTTTCGAATTGATGAATTCTGCCTATTTTAGGCTTGAGTTTCTTGAGGAAGATGAACAGTTTCTCTTTCTAAAAAGCCATCCGAAAGATGATGTCTTTTAGTTAGACAGATTTTTGTCTATTTGATAAATCTCGTTTTTCTGACGAGGGTCGTTTGTTTGACGAGGTTTATCTATTGGACGAGGCTCGCCTGTCTGATGAGTTTTGTCTGTTTGATGAGGTTCATCTGTTTTGATGAAGTTTGTCAATCAAACGAGGTTCGTCTGTTTGAACGAGGTTCGTATGTGCGATGAGGTTCGTTTTTTTTACGAGGTTCATCTATTTGACGATGTTTGTCAATCATACAAAGTTCATGCCATCATTTGGGTGTAGCTCAATCTTTTTGGATTTATTCATCCCAACTGAATCTTTTGGACTAATTCTGTTTGTCCCTTTTCTAGTCATGCACCCTTCCGTTTTGATTCCTTCACGTGGTGATCCCAGTTCAGATGGCGCTCAGGCAATAGAATATCATCCACATTATTCTGCCCTTGAAAGTATCCCCATGTTTGGAGATCGATAACAAGGAGAGTTTAAACTTCTTTCTGATCCTTTGAGTTCCACGCTTAGGCGTTTAATCACGAATGCTTTCTTGAATCAATCAATCATAACCACATCTTGAAGCATGTTTTCCTGTTTGGAGACTCTTCAGAGGATCCCGACTTATTGTAAGTTGGATCTTATTGATGGCTTAGGACTGTGAATAGATGACGTATGTTCTTGCCTCTTATGGAACATGACTATTCTCTTACTACCCTCAAAGTGGCTTCTGTCCCAAGGAAAATGGATTGGAACTCAACCCTGGCACAATATGGGGTTACATGTGGTTTTTTATCTATACATGGTGCCAAGATAGATAGTAGTGGTCACTACGTGAGCGGATTGCACCCAAGACTATTTCAAAGAGAATTACCCATTGGTGAAACAGCTGAAGAAGCCAACGCCTCTGGTCGCGCCTTCTTCCAAGCAAAGGGGTAATTCCCCACTAAAGATTTTAGGACTCCTGGTTGGTCTCATTGGAGTCCTACATAATGGTCGCCTTGAGTCATTGAATACATTTTGCAGGAGAATGAGGATAACCTGTAGAAAATTTGGTCTCTATGCGCCTATTAGGGCAACACAGCTTGGGTTGCGGAACAACTCTCATCAATTCTTCAGCGTGTTGGAGTTGTATAATCCTAACACACACACTTTCTTCACTCCGGACGGGGTGTTAGGAATTCCGCTTCACGAAATGGCTAAACTAGTACGCTGTATATTTTCTCACCCTCCTAAGGCTTACGTAATGCCTTCAGACGAACACGTGTATGCTGCGGGCACCGAGTTTGAAAGCTTCTTTACCTAAAGTAGAGAATCAATTTCATCTAAGGCCGTGTTGGTGGGTGTAGGCATTTAAAATGCTTTTAAGTGTCTGAATACAGCTCGAGGCGAAGAGAAGATGATGAACATTATTATCTAAGTCCAAATGGGATCATCCAAGGTAGTAAAAAAGCTAACGAGTACATGAAGTAAGTCAACAAAGCGTACAAGTTAACAAAATGAAAAAATACACAAAACGGTAGAAAAATACTAGTCCGGAAGGCCAAAAAATGGCTAGAGTCCCGAACTGTCTCGTATGACTACAGGACACCAAGTGGTGTCCCGCGCAATTGCGAGATACCAATTAGTGTTGTGCGCAGCTGTGGGACACGAATTGGTGTCACGTACAACTACGGGACATCAATTGGTGTCCCGCGCCCACGCGAGTCACTATGGTTTATCCCGCACACCAACTTCTCAAAACGTGTATTTTGTTGTTTCTTCGGATTTCTTTGTTCCTAAGCTTACTAGCTGACTTGATATCATATCTAAGAGTGGTTAGGTTGTTGTCAACTGAAGATATGACCAAATTATTCATTCTTATCCAAATACCCTATATCCGAAGTCCTATAAATACAAACCTAGGTGCTCATTTATTTAGGGGTGGAATTTTATCAAAGAGGAGGAGGTGCTGCCGAATTAGCGAGTGTATTCTATGAAATTTTAGAGAGGGTTAGCTAGATCCTGACGAACTTCGGCATATAGAAGGAGTAATTCGAAGGATCTGAAGCCGTTTTCCATAATTCCTTGAGATTAGGCTTAGACTTGATCTCGAGAAGAGTAGTGATCTTGCTTGGTCGAGATTGTTATCTTCAGCAAATACTTCCTTGGTGAAGTAAAAGCTTTAGCCAGTCTTCTTTTAACTGAATCTGATCCGAAGTGGTCCACAGATAAACCCCGACACTGGCAAAGATCACACACAAACAAAGACTAATAAATAGGATCTGTGTGTTGTTTGACAAAGTTATAATCTTTTATTTCTTTATTGTATAAGGAGATCTTGTAAAAATATCAACTTTTACTTTTATTTGAATTTGTTGTAACAATCGAAGTTGTAATAGATTCAATAGCAATGAAAATATCAATTTTTGACGCAAACAAACTGGCAACCATAATCGGAGCTAACAGCCTCTTTGCCAAGGCTATAGTGTCGCTACCTTGGATCTACATTCTAGTTAAAAAAGAGGTTGAATATGAGTTCAACTAACAGAAGTACAATGAATACCTATCCTCCTCCTCCAGATCCGCCTCTCCTCGCAAGTGCAGGAAGGTCTCCTCCTCCAGGATGGTCCGTTGGTCTTCGGATTTGAAGACCTAAGAAGATGATCTTCACCTCGTAGCTGCTACAGTTGTGCCCCACAATGCCCTTTCGACGCCCGATGAAGCCGAAGCTACGAATCTGAATTCCTCAACCAAGAAGATAGCCGCTAGAGATATCTTGACTTTATCAAAGAGGGCCCGTCAAAGCTTTGCCAACGCCTCACATGCCAACTAGCTAAGGCTTTGGAGCTAGTTAATGAGATCCACTATGAGACGGATCTAAAATTTAGAAGATGCCAAGTGCTACAACAATGAGCAAGCAGCTCCTCCTCTAAACCAGCGACAAATGAATGGATTCAAGTCAAAAGGACTCATTCAACCCTTGAGGAGTAAATCTAGAAATCCCGCACATTACCTGCACACGTACGAAACCTTTTGCGAGAAGCTTGAAAGTTGCAGAAGGAGGACATGGTCAAGGAACCATCAAAACCCCGCAAAATTTGGATTCAAAAGTCTGAAACTACGTGAAAATTAAATCAGGAGGCAATTGGAAATTCCTGTAGCTAAGACAGCCTGAGCTACCTTAAACCTAGCCAAGACAGCAAGAGCTATCTCACATCTAGTTGAGATGGCCAGAGCTGTCTCGCACCTGGTCGAGACAACCAACACTGTCTTGCACCTGGTCGTGACACCAATAGCTGTCACGCACAAAGAGACGGCTCCGCGACTGCTTTCGTTTCTCCGATAACTCTGTTCCTATTCCAATTAATCCCACATGTCCAGTGAATCCCTGTGGCAGTGTGGACTTGCCCAAAGATAAGAAAATAATGGCAGATTACCTTGGTCCCTAACACGAGAATTAAGGCAAGGTCTCGGTCAAAGAGCGTTTGGGCCCATTGAATGAACCCCGAGCAGTTTATCAGGCTGGGGCTTGTGCACGTCCTCCTAAGCGATGAAAGATATCCTATAATAGAGAAATCCCTATAACCGACCGCATTAGATTATGTGTTGAAGTCCAAGAGCCCGTTGAGATCCCACGCTCACGAAAGCGTGCTTCCAAACATGCGACTCTTGAGAACGCCAACAAGTCATTGCATTCTCAGAGAAAAATGTGTTCATTTGATGATGATAACATTATACCTAAAAAGTTATGCTAGCACACGATAGGTTACTTCGACAATCATGCCAATGAGTTGTACTATCGGGCTGAGGGTATGAAAAATTCTCGAAAGAGAAATACCCGAGAATCGAACTCTCACTGTTCATGTATCAAACTAATCAGGGTAGTATTATCAGCATGTAGCTACCTAAAAGACGCTCTACAGATGGTCTCGGTATTCCAAAGGCTTTCCTCTAAAGTGTTAAAAACCAAGCCAAGACGTTTTCGCAAGAAACGATTAGTCGTTCAAGATGAAAAACTTCCAGAAGTCATAATTAACATGGCTAATAAGGGAAAATCAACTCGACCTTCTAGTTCTGACCCCCCATAGCACATTATCTAACTTGGCTACACGCAGGGACTAGTAGACGTAGGGACAGAGGATGAATAAAGGATTATCATCAGATGATGAAGCATCAGATGTCAACTCTGCAGTCGCTTCTGACAATACGTTATCCAGCCTAGGACAATCTCGCGAGGCATTTATGATCAACACTAAGCAAATGGCCAAAATTCTCAAGGATGCTCTAGCCAAGCAGAAAAAAACATTCAAAATTAAAATGGAAATGGCTATGCAGTAGATGAGGGAAATACATGACCAACAGATTCGGGCTTTGTCTAATCAGATTGGCGTATATAGTTATTGGAACAATACCTACCGAGTAGGTGGCGATTCAGACATGGACGAACACCTCAATACAAATAACCCTCCCGTTAACCAAAATACTAAGGTTGACCCTACTAAAGATAACGATGCTGGGGGTGGTCCCATCGATGATGATAATGCCCGGAGTGGCCGCGATGTTCCTCCTCCAAATCAACCAAGGAAGGACACGAGCGAGGATAAGAAGATGAAGGACCTGGAGGGTAAAATCAATGCCTTGATGTCCATTCAGAAGGTGAAGAAGAATAACATTTCATGTCCCTATCCAAGAGAGTGGGAGTCGATCTTGTATCCAACGAAGTTTAACCTGATCAACTTCACGCAGTTCGACAGGAAGGGTTCCCCCATACAACAATTGATTTATTTCAAGCCCTATTTAGGAGTGATCTCTGGCAATGAGCCTTTGATAGTCTGGTCATTCGTTGGAACCCTTCATGGGCCTGCCTTCGATTGGTACCGCCGTCTCAAGCCTGGAAGCATCAATAGTTAGGGCGATATGGAAAGCTTATTCCTTAATAATTTATTTGACGATGACACCAAGGTATCAATCAGGACGCTCTTTGATGAGAAACAGGAAGATGAAGAGACGGTCAATGATTTCGTCAAGTGCCTCTGAAATAAGGTGATGAATTACCGAGATCCGATCACCGAAAACTTCATCCTCCATACTTATCATAATAACTTATCCATTAATATCTTGGAAGTTGTTAGAGTAGCACCATCCAAGACTTAGAAAGAGTTGAAGGTGCATGGAGAGCAGGCCAAATGCTTTCTTAGAAGGAAGAAAGTTGAGAGAAGCTAACCGACGGCTAACCCTTCAAACTAGAACTTTGCTTCCTGTGGTAAGGGGAAGGCCCTTACAGCAGCTGTTGATGTTAATCAGACGTCACAGTAATAATCTCAGAGATAGCAAAAGACTTTGGACCCGAGACTCTAAAAAGTGTACTCCTTTAAGGATGAAGATATTCCGACCATTTTTAAATCCCTCCTTGAAAACAAAAAGATCAAGCTCTCACCTATTACGAATCAAGTGGAAGCTAACAACAATTTGGATCTAAAGTATTGTGCATACCATAGAAGGATCTTTCATCCTACCAAGGCTTGCTTCACTCTCAAGAAGAACATTCAAACCTTGGTTGACACCGGCATTATAACGCCGAAATAAGCCAAATGAAACGATAGACTCCGATAAGTATAAGAGTATAAACTAATTCTCTCATGACTCCGATGAGTATAAGAGTATAAACTGCTTCTCCTATGACTCCGACGAGTATAAGAGTATAAACTACTTCTCCCATGACTTTGACGAGTATAAGAATATAAACTGCTTCTCCTATGACTCCGAAGAGTATACGAGTATAAACTTCTTTTTAATCCTCCAATGAGTATAAGAGCTTAAACCGCTTCTCTGTAATACTCTAATAGGTATATGAGTCTAAACTATTTCTTATCTTTGCTGAAAAGTTCTTGGAGAATTTTATACATAATATTCTTAAGGATAAATCGATCATACAACTGAGTATAATGTTAGACCTAGTTTTGCAAAGAAAGCTGGAAGTGGATAATTCATGCAACGGGATGTTCCTGGAAGAATGCTATTTGGTGTATTCTTAGGGATAACCCGGTTACTATAAAAAAAATAATGAATAAGAAACTCCCACTTGGACTCTGAATGCTTCCAAAAGTGAAACGCATCCAATTACCGGGATCAATTTCACCAACTTTCAAGCACTCTTTCGCTGAGGTGAGATTTGATCACTTTGTTGTATCAATCTTCCCTCATAAAAAACTCTCACTGGTGTTTGATAATTCACAATCTTTCATAACAAAATTCCTCACTGATCAAATTAATTGATGGTGGGTCCACTAAAATTCTTCCAGGTTTAATCCACTCAAACTCTCATTGTGTCTGTACACTCAACACTCCCATTGTTAGAGTTCAAATACAATGCTTAGAATTTTAGTTTGCTAATCTTTGATAATTGTCAAATCCCTTCATGTTAAGTCCATATCGCTTGACACCAAGAACCCCTACTGAGTGATTTGTACAAGTCAACACTCTCATTGTGATTTGTACTCCCACTCCTACTGTTTATCTCGGTCAAACCTTCCTACAGTTAAAACCACAACCAAAATCTCCTTTCGATTCCTTTCATGAACGAGAGGTCCACTTTTAAGTTGAACGATCAAACCTATAAAAGTTAGGATTGTTTCAAACTCACACTCGGTCAAACCTTCCTACAGTTAGGGCCATAACCAAAATCTCCTCTCGGTTCCTTCCATAAACAAGAGGTCCACTTTCAAATTGAGCGATCAAACCTTCCTACAGTTAGGGTCATCTCAAACCTCCCCCTTGGTCAAACCTTCCTACAGTTAGGGCCAAAACTAGGGTTCCCTCCTGATAAATGAAAAATCCATCTTCATATTGGGTGATCAAACCTTCTGATAGTTAGGGTTATCCAAATTATTTTTGATTCTCAAAGTGGAGATCCCATTGAGTTTCTTTTGCGACTGGAGATAGAATATAAAATTCTTCCTTTCTAGTATTAGGTTCATCTTTACCATAAGAGAAGACACCACTTTTCAACTCTCAAAATCTGTGCTTTACACGCTTGGAGAATTTTATCCTGAATCCTAAGTAGGGATAATTCAACGTTTAACACACGTTACCGGTTTAGTCTTTCACTGAGTAAAATAGACATGAGAATCCAAGTCTGAAGAATTTTATCCCGAAGCCTAAGTAGGGATAAGTTAACGTCTAACACGTATTACTGGTTTAGTCTTTCACCGAGTGAAAAAGATACCAGAATCTAAGTCTGAGGAATTTTATCCCAAAGCCTAATTAGGGATAAGTCAGCGCATAACACACATTGTCGGTTAGTTTTTTACCGTAAAAAGAAAAAAAGTCCACATATTCGATATTGAGGTAGGTTGTTATTTATAATGCGAAAATCCCTTGTTTACAAGCATAGGGAATTTTATCTCGAATTCTAAATAAGAATAAGTCAGCAACTAACTCGCATTGCCAATTTAGTCTTTCGTCGTGTGAAAAAGATACTAGAATTTATCCTGGGGGACTTTATCTTGATCCCTAAATGAAGATAAGTCTGCATCTGACCTATGTTGTCGGGTAGCATATTTTCATAACAATGGTGAAGTCTACATATTCGATATCATAGCACTGAGAGAATTAACTCTCTTAGCACAATGTTACATGTGAAAAGGGGTTTAAAAAATTCACATGCTAGCCCAATTCAAACATTAATTGATAAAGGCACACCAAACCGGTTAAAGGCTGAGGGTTTGCAAAAAATCCTAAAGTCTACACCTGACATGCATCACCATTTAGTCTTTTCACATGTGAAAGACGAAGTCTATATATTCAATATCGTAGCACTAAGAGAGTTAACTCTCTTAGCACAAAGTTACATGTGGAATGGACTTGAATAATCTGTATGCTAGTCTGACTCAAATAGTAGTTGGTAAAGGCTCATCAAATCCGTTGATAGCGAGGGTTAGCCAAAAATCCTACATATGGGAAAGTCACTGACGCATCAGCTTCATTAGTTGGTCTCGTGACTTAAGCATCCAATAACTCCGGAGTAAGATCCATACCTACAGACGAAACAACCTGCAGCCCGATATTTAGGACTGCCACATTCTAATGCCTTAAGAACTTAAACTATGTAGACTCCAATAAACGTAGGAGTATAAACTGTGTTAAAGTATAAACTGCGTTATCGTTGTTAACGCATTATAGTAAAGGTCAACATTGGTCAACACGTTATGATAAAAGTCAACGCCGAACAACGTGTTAAAGTAAAGGTTGATGCCAGTCAACGCATCAATAATTTCGCCAAAATAGGGCTAAAAAAATTCTAGGTCAAAGGATGATTCCAGGGAGTTAAATCACATTCAGATACAAACTCCCGATAAAGATGAATCAGTTCAAAGTCAACTCAATGACATGAGCTAAGTTGAAAAACAACAGACCAACTTTAGTTTAAAACTTCAGCAACGGTTAGATGATAAACACAATGTAGGAAGAACTTCATCTATTCGACAAAATGCTAAATAGAGTGAAGGCTGAAGAAGTAAAGAATTGAAGCAATTCATAGGTCATTCTACGTGATCTCCTTGACAAAATACTGAAGAGGTTGAAGATAGGGTCTATCTTATCCAAAGCATTCTAGACTTCTCTATAAAAGAATGAGTTTAAAATACTTTAAAGGTGGTATCTGTAGGTATCTAAAAATACCTATGGGTGTTCAAATAAGTTTGAGACAAAGAGAATACACTGAATGTCATTATCTAAGTCTAAATGGGATCATCTAAGGCCGTAAAGAAACTAACGTGTGCATGAAGTAAGTTAGCAAAGCGTACAAGTTAACAAAATGACAAAAATACGTAAAATGGCGGAAAAATACAAGTCTGGAAAGCTAAAAAGTAGCTAAAGTCCTGAATTGTCCCGCACGGCTGCGGGACACCAAGTAGTGACCCGCACAGCAATGGGACACCAATTGGTGTCCCACGTAGCTGCGGGACACAAATTGGTGTCCCGCACAACTGTGGGACACGAATTGGAGTCTCGTGCCTGCGTGGGTCACCAGGGTCTATCCCACACACCGACTTCCCAAAACACATATTTTAATATTTTCTTAGGATTTCTTTATTCCTAAGCTTCCCATCTGACTTGATATCATATTTAAGAGTAGTTAGGTCATTGTTAACTGAAGACATGGCCAAATCATTCATTCTTATCTAAATACCTTACATCTGAAGCCCTATAAATACAAGCCTAGGGACTCATTTCTTCAGGGGGGACTTTTATCAAAGAGGAGAAGGTGCTGCTAAATTAGAGAGTGTATCCCCTAAAATTTTAGAGAGGGTTAGATAGATTCTGGCAAACTTCGGCATAAAGAAGGAGTAATTACAAGGATCTGAAGCCATTTTCCATCATTCCTTGAGATTAGGCTTAGACTTGATCTCGAGAAGAGTAGTGATTTCGCTTGGTAGAGATTGTTTACTTCAACAAATACTTCCTTGGTGAAGTAAAAGCTTTAACTAGTCTTCTGTCAACAAGATCTGATCCGAGGCTGTCCACGAATAAACCCCGACAGTGGCAAAGATCCCACGAAAATAGAGACTAATAAATAAGATATGTGTGTTATTAACAAAGTTATAATCTTTTATTTTTTTATTGTGTAAGGAGATCTTGTAAAAAGATTAACTTTTACTATTATTTAAATTTGTTGTAACAACTAAAGTTTTAATAGATTCAATAGGAACGAAAACATCAACTTTTAATGCAAACAGCGGGATATTTAATGCTTTGGTTAATACACACCATTGTTCCCCCCCAACAGTTTTGATTCTTTGTAAAAGGAAGTTGTATTCCTGGCCATTTGTTTGGTGTACAATAGTTCATATGCCCTCTTCCGTACCATGATCGCCCGTATCCATTAGGGATTGCGACGCTTATGTTACACTTTTTGTCATAGTGCTGAGAATCCAAGGGTAGAATTGCCCTATGCTTATTTCATAGTGTGGTTTGTCATGCATTGCCCCACACTTATGACCATGCCTTCTGCTTGTGTAGAAGGCAAGGTTGCTTCTTTCATTCAGAGGTCGAAAAACTCGGATTCGAGTAAGCACTATATGGCAATGATGAGACATGCACTCAGAGACCACAAGAATTTCAAATTCAACTGGTGTTTTCCTCATTTTCCCTGGATCAACTATGACCAAGCTATAGTAGATGAGTCAAATGGTCAGGGTTATACTACTTTGTCACTTGGCTGCTTCATGTGGCTTATGAATATTTGTCCAGGGTATCTCATTTATCGTTTCGGCCCCGTGTGTGTGTGTTAGAGCCATATCTACCTTGCCGCTTTGATCGTTAATTTAGTTATGACTAGTTGTACATCGACAACCCCAACACTCAATTACAAGATGAGGAATGTAGTCTAATTAATGGAGCGAGGGCTTGGTTTTGGACCATCGCTAGAGGTAAAGGTGCTCGTTTCTCACTCCCACAATAGAATCCCCAACTCCGAACAACACTTTCTTGTTGCAAGTGGAATTGGAAGGCGAATGCGGTGATCTCAAATTTTAATGTCAACTTGTCGGGACTATGAATCACTCGACATCGCTATAGATCTAGGGACACTTCTAAGAAGAGTCACATGTCGGGGCTCAATGAGTTCCTATATGCCGAAGAAAATGTTGGAATAGAAGAATCCTGACTTTTCAGTCCTCATAAAACTCAGGAAGAGTTAGATGCGGCTCTAAACGAGAGCATGCTTCAGAGATCTCTTTGTATCGATGAATACAGGAGTCATATGCCTGCAGCCGTTGGAGAGGGCGAGGCCTTCGAAACTGGAGCTGCTTTTAATGAATTTGGGGATTTTGCTCAGGCTGGTGAGCAACTTGTGCACTTTCATCCTGAGACTTCTGAGAGTATTATCCCCACCTGTTAGTTTCGCTATAGAAAGCTTCTCTCAACAATCCACCAAAGCTATATTTGGGGAACCCGGCTCAGCCATGGGACCCACTGGTATGCCAATCTCAGCTTATCTTAAGCTTTAAATTATCATTATTTTTATGTTTAACTCCTGACATTCCTTCTGTAGAATGAGTTGAAGGAGTTGGAGCTTCAAGGGAAGTGAGGGAGAAGTTCAATGAGTCGGGGCTGATGTTTAAGTCCAAACGTCTTGCGAAGTGGCAAAGGCGAGAAGCTCCATTGATGATCCCCCCTCCTATAGAACAAATTAGAGTTGACACAGAGTCTGAGTCTGAGGATGACATTCCTCTATCTCGACTCCATGTGGGATTGCAATATGAGCCAAGTGTGAGTGCAGAGGATGCTCATGTTGCTCCTGGTAAGACAATTTCACATTTGTTTGTTTTTTTTAAGATTTCAATTGCGCTGACGATACTGAACGTCTCTTTTAGTTGTCTCCACTAAAGTTGTGTCTCCTATAGGTGTGGGTTCTAAGGCTAGAATCATTCCTGACACATCTACTGAAGGTGAGATCGCTCTGAGAAGGGCCGTTGAAACGGAAGAAACCATGAATGCAAACACTATTCTCGATACAACTGATGCAGTTGTTACAACTGAAGTTGAATCAGTTGGATATGTTATTCCAACTAGCTCTATCATTTCCATAGAAACTGTAGCTCTAGGATCAACGATAGTCATTACCGCTCTTGCGCCTGTCATTGTTGCTACTACAACTGTTGCCACCATCGCTGTTTTCACTTTGTCGTTGATTTTTATAGAAGCAATGGTTCATCTGTTGGCCCATCAGAAGTAGCGTCTCCTAAACTCCTCCTCCTCCTTCTTTTGAGATTTTGAGAAAATTTGGAGTGTCAAACATCGTAGAGAACTTCCTTAATATTCTGAGAGAATCCCCCACTCAAGTGTTAAATCATGGAGGGGACTTTGTCGGGATCAAAATGGTGTTAGAACCTCTCCTACACTTGTTAAAGACTCTGGCTAGTAACACAGCTGTACTACCATATTGGTTGCATTTGGTGAAGGTAGTGGATCTTTTCAAGAAGTGGCAAAGTCGCCATGCTCAATCTCTTTCTCCTCTAGCTAAAGAATGAGCTATGCATTACTCGTGACAGAGAGACGATTCTCTGTATGAGCTTAGACGCCAAGTGCTCGAGAAAAAGAAGAGGGATAAAGAACTAGAAGGGGTAGGTGAGAAGTTATCCAGCAAGGATAAGAAGATCATTAATGCTGAACGTAACAGGTAGTGTCAGATTGAATCTTATAGAACTGCAATCGCTGACCTCTAGATTAAGCTTGCATAGGAAGAGAAGGAATTAAAAGGCATGATGGAAGTGCAACAAGCACTAGCAACCAAGAAGGCAGAGCATCAATCATCACTTCAGGAAGAACTCAATGACCTAGAAAAGTTAGAGAGCATCGTAAGTAGTGTTACAGTGTATTCTGATGAAGAGCTACACAACCAGGCAATGATGGAAGTCGAAGCGATGCACCAGGAATCTCTGAACAGACTTGCCGAAGAAATTTGTTAGACCACTAGCTCTCTTTAGCTTTGATTTTTCTTTAGCTTGCCTTTTGTAGTGGTTTTAAATTAAGCTTTGATTTTATCCACTAGCCTCTTCTCTCTGTGTATTTTAACTCCTCTTTGATAAAGTTCGTATGATTGAGCGATGGCATGTGACTTTTCTTAGTAAGTCTCAACACTTAGGACTCTTCATAGTTGTCTTGATGAGACCCATCATTATAACTATCTCTCTAGTAGAAACAATAAATAAGTGAATATAACGACAGGAAAACAAAAGAAATAGAACAACAGAAGTAAATAAGAGAATAGTCATCAATGAGCCTAACAAAAATAGAATAGAAGTATATCTAAATCTGAAATAAACCTCATATATAAAGAGTCAAATAAAGTATCACTATGTCTCTCAGCCTCTACAAAATGAAATACAAGTCTAGAGTCTGAACATAATCAACAATGGAGTTCTGACTAACTACAACATAAAAAATAGATAGGTGAGATCTATGCATAAATCTAATCAACCTACGACTCTCTGTGCGCTGGACTCGCTGCCTGAAAGGGGGGAAACAACAAGCGTCAAAGCGCTATAGCGAGATCATCTCCACATCTCCCCAAGGGAAGGAGTATGAGTATATAGAAAATAGAGTTAGTACATATACATATAAAATCATTCATAAAATTCTAACTAGAAGTTAATATTTAGAAAATCACAACACAATAGTTAGTACGTCGTGTGAAATAATCCAAATAAGGAAACCCTCATGTATATATCATGTCTCAAATTATGATTTCCTAAATATTAACTCCAAACCCTATGAATAAAAGTAATAAACCAAAAGGAAAACACTCTAAACCTTAAACATGTAGAACAAATATCTCATCCTGATCTACACTCGGGTAGATGGATCTAACATAAAAGGAACTCATCCAAACAAAAGCCAACCAAAAACCATGTTGTGTAAGTCAAAAGGAACTCATCCAAACAAAAGCCAACCAAAAACCATGTTGTGTAAGTCACGGTCTCAGAGAAAGCATCCTACTTGCGGTATTCAAAAATGAAAACTAATTTATAAATTATATTACGTACAAATATGCATCTCTTAAACATTAGCGATACTCTTGTAATATTCTTACTCAATCGCTCTATGGTAATCGGTTTTATCTCCATATCCCGAAAAAGTAATATGACGATACTTTTTTAATACTCTTAATCAATCGCCCTGTGTAAATAGGTTTTATCTCCCCATTTCAAAAATATAATATGATGATACTTTTGTAATACTCTTACTTAATCGTCCTGAGAAAATAGGTTTCATCTCACTATTCCAGAAACATAATATTTATGTATTTTTTTATTTATCATGTTAACACATTATATTTTAAACGTATGTGTACATATCTTGGTGTATGTGTCCATATCTAGTGTTTATTGATATTTCAGATGTTAAACAGCTCATAAACATTGTATCATAATAGTTGCAAAGTCGAGAGACTAGCATGACAACTCATCAATCGAACAAAACATGCACAGGTCCACTGACTGTATGGCGGTCGACCGCACAAGAACTATGGTTGACCGCGATGGGTTCCAGAGCCTACTCAGGCCTCTGTCCTGCACGTGGTCGACCGCCGCTATGGCGCCGTTGACCGTGGGCTGATAATCCATATTCTCAATGTGGTTATGTGTGTCGTATTCACGCCGTATTTAGGTGATCCAAACATGGTTGAAACAATATGAAACTTGCATGAGAGAATGTCTAGAGTAGATGAAAACTTCTGAAAACAAACTCAACATATATAGCATGATTATTTGCATAAAAGTTATATTCAAAAATCTAAGTCATGCATAAAAACTCGAAACAAAGAACAAATCATCTTTCTTTAGATTAAACCATATTTTAAATTATTTTTAGATCTTACATACTTTTGTAAATTTGTTCTCAAACTTTTTAACATGGAAATACCTAGTCTTTATACATATAATATAAAAGAATTAAGTTTTATTCATAAACTAGTCAATTTAGCTCTAGGAAACATGTTAAAATTTATTTAAAAAATGTTTTTAAAACAAGGAGGGGGATTAACAGAGATAAACTCACCTGAAACTTGTAGAAAAATATTTTAGGATGCCAAGCCAAAGCAGATCTCCAATCCAAAAGCCAAAATCACCCGAAAAATCCACTTGAAGGCCTCCAATATTCTTCAAGAATCAAATTATTTATGAGGGTTTGGTGGTTGTTAGGGTTCTTAGAAAGCTGAGAAAAATCATGAAAGTTTGATATATAAATTAGGGAAAATGAATATGGACTTTAGAAAACTAAAACCAACTCAAAACAGGAATCTGATTTCTACAGGTTTCACGCTTGACCGTGGCGGTCGATCGGACTACGGTTGACCACGACGGTCGACCGAACTAAAATTTTCTAGTTACACATATTTGGCCATTGTGCATGTTTCAACTCTACTCTTTCTCATGAATAAACTTGTTTATACTCAAACCAATCATACTCATACCCTATTTAACTATATTTATCAAAATAAATATCCATAAATTATAATTAACTCATATTAATTTTATTAACATAAATTTTTGGGGTTTTACATTCACCCCCCTAAACAAATTTCGTCCTCAAAATTCCGCAGTCGCATCATAGAGATTAACAATACGTGAAAAGCACAAAAAGGGGATAATCCACATAAGGGAACACTCACGTACACATCTCGTATCAGTCGAACAAAAAATGCACAGGGCCACTGACTGTGTGGCGGTCGACAACACAAGAACGGTGGTCGACAGCGATGGGTTCCAGAGCCTACTCAGGCCTCTATCCTGCACGCGGTCGATCACCGCTATGACGCGGTCGACCGTGGGCTGATAATCCAGATTCTCAATCTGGTTATGTGTGTCGTGTTCACGCCGTGTTTAGGTGATTCTAACATGGTTGAAACAATATGAAACTTGCATGAGAGCATGTCTACAGTAGATGAAAACTTCTGAAAACAAACTCAACATATATAGTATGATTTTTTGCTTAAAATTTATATTCAAAACCCTAAGTCATGCATAAAAACTCAAAACGAAGAACAAATCATCTTTCTTTAGTTTAAACCATGTTTTAAATCATTTTCAGATCTTACATACTTCTGTAATTTTGTTCTCAAACTTTTTAACATGGAAATACCTGGTCTTTATACATATAATATAAAAGAATTGATTTTTATTCATAAATTAGTCAATTTGGCTCTATGAAACATGTTACAAATTCTTTAAAAAACATTTTTAAAACTAGGAGGGGGATTAGCAGAGATGCACTCGCCTGAAACTTGTAGAAAAATATTTTAGAATGCCAAGCTAAAGCAGATCTCCAATCCAAAATCCAAAGTCACTCGAAAAATCCACTTGAAAGCCTCCAATATTCTTTAAAAATCAAATTAGGGTTTGTGAGGGTTTGATGGTTGAAAGCCAAATTGATAAACTTATTGGAGGCTTTCAAGTTTATCAATCTGGAATGTAGAAAAATGTTTTAGAATGCCAAGCTAAAGCAGATCTCCAATCCAAAATCCAACCACTTGAAATCCACTTGAAAGCCTCCAATATCCAAAAATCAAATTAGGGTTTTTGATGCCAAACAAAAACAAATTCGTCAAAATAGGAATCTGACTTCTGCAGGTTTCACAGTCGACCGTGGTGGTTAACCGGACTACGGTCGACTGCGACAGTCGACCGGACTGGAATTTTCCAGTTACACATATTTGGTCATTGTGCATATTTCGACTCTTCTCTTTCTCGTGAATGAACTTGTTTATACTCAAAACACATGGTATCATACTCATATCCCATTTAACTATATTTATCAAAATAAATATCCATAAATCATAATTAATCTCATATTAATTTTATTAACACAAATTTTTGGGGTTTTACATATTCTCTGCTATAACCTGGAATATTGTATCGGCCATGCGAACCCTTTGGTATATTCATACAAATAAGGAGCTTCTTTGGATTAAGTGATACATGATACTTATCTAAAAAAACAGAGATATCTAGCATATTGAAGTTAAAGTAGGGGACTCATGGATGTGGAAGCAACTCTTGAAAGTTCGAGACAAAGTGTTGAACCTCTATGGTGGAGTTACAAACCTGCAGCAACTTGTCAGCTCATGTCTCAGAAATTCAAAGTTACATCTATCAGCCTTATACTATGCCTTACTTCCAATAGTAACTAAGGTTTTGTGGCATAATACAGTCTAGGAGAATTTAAGCTTTCTTAAACATACTTTTGTACTATAGTTAGCTACTCAGGACCGTCTTCCTACTCATGATAAACTTATAAGAAGAGGTATCATAAATAGTAACATCTGTTGTTTATGCTCTGGAGCTGATTTTGAATGCCGAAATCATTTGTTTTTTGGTTGTAGCTACTCAAGGGATATTTGGAATGGAATTATGGATTGGCTCTAATATAATTGGAGATACTGTGACTGGTGTTTGCTCCTGAATTGGTATATTACCAGGTTGAAGGGGTGTGGTATTAAGCAAAAAATTAAGATAATGGCATTAGCGACAACTGTCTACAGTATTTGGAGGGAAAGAAATACAAGAATTTTCAGCAATCTAGCAAGAGTGTTGTTAAATTGATTAGGGACATCAAAGTGGATATCTTGACAATTCTCAATAGCAATCTGCCGGAGGAGATCAAAGAAATGATGTTATCTTTGTAAACTGTATTCTTAGGCTTTGTTCTCTCTTGTTTTTGTTTGGCGATGATGGATATCTCAATTTTGAGTATCTTGATGTACTTTCATTTCAATGTTGGTGAATGAATAAAATATTTTCATTGACAAAAAAGTACATATATATGTATGTTGTATAGACTAAATAAATTATGAACATGGCAAAATAAATTTCTAGAATTTTCTTCTCCAGGTAATATGCTAGACAGAATTTTCGTCTATGATGCATCCTAGATGAATGTGGTCTAGGATGTATCCTAGACGGATTTCCATCTAGAATTCATCGTAGACCATATTTCATCTAGGATGTCTTTCCATCTAGTTTGATCATCCTAAATAGACCATCCTAGATAGAATTCAGTCTAGGATGGGCAAATTAGATGGGTTCCTAGGCATTCTAGATGGATTTTTTGATCTAGGATGCTCAATTTTTCGTGAGATAAAGATACAATATATTTGGTCCAATTCATTTATCTAACCAAAAACAAGTTAGATAACTATTATCAACTATCACGGAGGAACTACTCATAAAACAAGTTAAATAAATCTACGGCTGATGTGAGTCTCGTTATCTCGTATCACGGAGAAGATTTACGTATGTTGGTGAAGAATCTACCCTTTAGCTTGATTTAGTGCAAGATAATAAAGGGTTGACTCGTTGACCTCTTACTACACTTGTTGCAAACAGCTAATTAAGCATCTTCTTTACATTTTTTTATTGATAGTGCTAATGTTCTATATGCGTCTTCTTTATACAATATGCTATATAAGCTTTATTTTCATCCACTCTTTAACAGATCTTATATTCTGAAACTTTATTCTGGCTAATCTTAATCCACTTGATCATATGTGATGTTAGCTGCTATATCATATTACAATCGTGCACTGTATTGCATCTATAAATTGAGCTTATGATATCATCCTAATCTTCATTCAGCTCTCCACATTAGTCAAATTTGAGATTGATTAACTTCTTTTCGTAGTTACATTCTTGAATGGGTGGAGGAGGAGGAGGTGGTGGTGGTGGTGGCGGCGGTGGGGGTGGCGGTGGAATTCGCGGGGGATCTCCTCGTCACTTGCATGATTTCATGTAGCCCTTTGAAACATGTTTTCTTGTGTCTGTGTTTGTCGTGTTTGTCGTGTTTGCGTGTCTTTAATAAGTAAGGGTGGAAGAGTCTTGCAAGATTGCAGTGCTTTACCTAAACGTTGTAAGCTTAATGGGCAAATTAATGGCTTACATCCTATTTGAAATTAGAAAATTACTTTACTAGTAAAATATATTTGGTTACCTTTTCAGATAAATGGTGGCTTGGTAGCCCATAGGCTCTCATTTCCATGCTTGGAGGAGATGAGGGAGGAAGAGTATAATGCTCCTCTCGATTAGCTAGTTTGGGATTTAGATCCTTCTACTATTAGAAAAATCGGTGGAAATATTATCCTTTATTAATAGTTCTTGATTTATGTGATGGATATAATATAGTCGTGATTTGTATTTGAGTGTGAATTAGGAATGATTGTAACCCATGGAAGATATGCTTGAGTGAAATTAATCATAGTAATTGTTGCAGCGGAGGGCTTCACAGACACAGAATATATCTATACATAATTGGATAATAACAACACTGAATAAACACAGTAAAGATAAAGAGAACATCACACAAGGATTTAACGTGGTTCGGTTAATATGATATACGTCCACGGGCAAGAACAATAGAGAACTTCACTAATCACAAAAGAGAAGATTACAAAGGGAGTTCATTCTAATATCTTACCAAACTCATACAAAGAAGAGAACACTCAAAGAAAACTCTCTTTTTCTTTTTCTCTTCTACTCTCTTTTTCTTTTTCTTTCTGTTCTGGATCTCTGTTGAATGCTCTAACCCTTCACCACTCTCCTCTATTTATAGCCTTCAAAAAGTCTGGTGGAATAGTATTTTGGATTGGTGGAATAGTGTTTTGGGTTGGTGGAACAATAGTGTTTGGTGGGTCTTGAATTCAAAGTCAAAAATAACAAATCTCTACCTTGACTTTGAATATGAAGATCTTCTCTTCACTCTTGTTGTCTCGCTAGAAGCCCATTATGGGCTTAACCTCTGCTTTGTTGAACTCCAAGTATTTCGAGACAATGCTCGAACTTGCGCGAAATTAAGTACGGGCTTCGTTATCATATTTGCTCGATTATCCGCAGTATCAATTTTTTCAATCTTGATGACTTTAATTTCTCTGATAAAATGATACCTGACATCTATATATTTAGTTCTTTCATGATATATCTGATACTTCGTCAAATGTATAGCACTCTAGCTGTCACAAAATACCGTTGTAACACCTTGGTATAAGCCGAGATCTTTAACCAAATGGCTCATTTCACTGCTTTTGTCACTGCCATATACTCTGCCACTATGGTAGACAAAGCAACTGTCGACTGTACAGTCGCCTTCCAACTAATGGCACTACCTGAAAGAGTGAATATATAACCTGTCAGGGATTGTCTCTTATCCAAATCGTCCACATAATTCGAATCAGAATAGCTAAGTATTCTGCAATATGAGTTTGTATTCTTACCAAAATATAAACCAATATTAGCTGATCCTCTTAAATATCTAAGTATTCATTTTACAGCATGCCAATGGATCTTTCCAGGCTTATCCATATACCGACTCACAACACTGACTATATGTGAAATATCTAAACGGGTGCAAACCATAGCATACATAATGCTTCCAACTGCACTAGTATACGGAACACAATACATGTACTGCTTCTCCTCTTCAGTCTGAGGTGAAAAATCTGCTGAAAGATGAAAATGAGCAGCAAACAGAGTCTTCACAGGCTTAGCATTAAGCACGTCAAATCTTTCCAACACCTTCTTAATGTATTTCTCTTAAGATAGGAATAAACTTTCTTCTCGCCTATTCCTGTGGATCTTCATCCCCAAAATCTTATTTGTTGCTCCTAAGTCCTTCATCTCAAACTCATGTTTGAGTTGAGATTTTAATTCGTTGATTTCTGACATATCTTTAGTTGCAATCAACATGTCATCAACATATAAAAGCAAATACACAAAAGAACCATCATTGAGCTTTTTATGATAAACACAACTATCATATTTACTCCTAAAGTAACAATGCTCAAACATGAAAGTATCAAATCTCAAATATTATTTGTATCAGAGACTGTTTCAATCCATAAAGAGATTTCAACCTACACACATGATCTTCTTATATACCTACAATAACAAAACCCTCTGGCCGATGCATAAAGATATGCTCTTCAAGCTCACTGTGTAGAAAAGTTGTCTTCACATCAAGTTGATCAAGCTCCAAATTAAAATGAGCAACCATGAAAAACAACACGTGGATTTAGGTGTGATTTACAACTAGAGAGAATCACTGCTAGAAAACCCTACGAAAATATAGCGACGGAATTTTCCGTGGCTATAACATGACATCTAGCGACGGAAATTTCTGTTGCTATATTTCCGTAGGCAAAACATTTTTGCCGACGAAAATAGATACATTAGCGACGGAAATTTTTTGTTGCTTTAACTTTACCGACGAGTTTTTAGCGACAGAAAATTCCCGTCGCTAAAAACTTCTTTAGCGACGGAAATTCCATCGCTAAATATTTTTAGCGACGCTAAAAGTTCCGACGCTAAAAACTTCTTTAGCGACAGAAATTTTTGTTGCTAAAAAATTCTTTAGCGACGGAATTTCCGTCGCTAAAGAAGTTTTTAGGGAAAAAATAGGCGCGGGCGTGCCCAAATTTTTTGGGCAGCCCGCGCCCGAGAGAGGGATTTATCCCCAAAATTTACAAACTATCATGGGTGATCACCAAGCTAAAGGTGAATTTGTTAGGCCTGTGTATGCTAACATTGGGTCTAGTATGATACGAGTTACCGTGCGAGCACCCTTTGGTCGCGGAATTACCAAAAGGTGGGTTGAGAAGAGGATGACCAAAACACAAGAACAATTCAATATGACGAAGGAAATTACCTTCTCTAGATTATGAGTATGAAAAGATTACAATCCCTCTCTCACAATCTCACTAGAATCGAGAATAACCTCTCAACTCTCTCTCTAAATCCTAATACAATTATTAGAATTTCTCTCACCCTAAGGTCTCCCTTTTGAAACCTTACAATAACCTATTTATACCAGGTACAAGGTGGGTGGCAATCTTGTAAATAAACAAGCCCAAAAGAAAGAGGAGTCCCTGTTAGAACAGAATCCAAAACAAAACAGGAAACCCAGAATTCACGATCCGGTCGACCGCCAAGCATGGTCCGGTCGACCGACCAGAGAACTTTCTATTCCTTGTGCCCTGCAGGGTTGTCCGGTCGACCGGCATGTGTGTTGCGGTCGACCGGACAGAGAACTACCAGTTTACCCTGTTCTTCTGTGTTTCGCTTCTTCCGACTTCTTTCGTCGTCTTCTTTGGCTCCAACCACGACTATTCTCTTAAGATACCATGAGAATCATCTATCCTCAAGCTTCCATGAGGATCACTAAGCTCCCGAGATAGGGAAGAAGATACACCCATATCATGAGTCTCTCTTTAGGAACTTGAAGTCCCGTTCAAGTTAGAACTGAAGCTGAGGGAACTCGCGAGCCCCTCCTCCTTTTCTGAACCACCTGGCCTTGCTAGGAATCTGATTTCGACGTCCGATCGGAAATAACTCATTCATCCCGCATCTCGTCGTAGTCAATTTTTGCTCCAAGTTGTAATCCTTCATCGATGGCTTTTCTGGAAGTCTAATGCACAGCGAGACAAACTTCTTGCTTGCATTCACTAACCTCTTCGCTCGTGTCACTGTCCCCAAGCTTATCTCCCTCGGAAGAGATGCCGAACGAAATATGAACTTTTTACCACCCTTGGTGAATGTATACTTCTGAGCCTACCTCTCGTAGATCGCATATCTATCCCATAAGTACGGATTGCCCAGTATAATCTGATAAACATCCAATGGAACTACGTCACATGTGACCTCGTCAATATACGACTCATGGAGCACAAATCTTACAGTACATTGATCAACTACACTTAGCTTCTCCTCCTTCTGAATCCACCCCAATGGATAGGGTTTCAGATGCTTAACCGTCTTCAGACCCATCTTCTGAACCAAGGCTTCGGATATCAAATTCTTCTCGCTGCCCAAATCAACTATGGCATCAACCAAACTCTCTTTCGTGGCCTGTTTTCCCGTCATAAGATTGAGACTGCTATTAGGCTCTGTCATCCCCGGGACTTCTTTCGGACCTTGAGCTATCATGTATGCCTCCTCCTTCTTCTTCAACCCCCTTGGCTTGAGATGAGGATACTTCTCCCAGCACCGATCAGCTATGTGTCATGTCTTCTCGCAATGACCACAAATCAGTCATGTTTTCCCTGGATCACCCTTCTTCTTCTCCTCCTTAAACTGAGAACCACTAGACTCGCCTCCAACTTGCTTTGCATCCCCCTTTCCTTCGTTGCTCTTCTTTTGCTTGCCCTCAATGGCAATGGCCTTCACGCTCGCCTCTACAATAGTATCGACCGTAAATAACCTCATCTCCTTTCAGATGTAATCGCTCAATCCCGCCATATACTTCATGAACACAGAATATTCCTCTGTCGCAACGTTAAGAACCATTGCCTGCTACTGGAACTTCGTAGTGTATTCTTGAACGGTTTGATTGACCCTTTGACGCAAGCCATACCACTTGTACGAACGCTCCTCAAGGAATCCCACCGGATAGAACTGTTTCCTAAGTAACTCCTTGAACTTGTTCCACGACACCGCCTTGTTCTCCTGCTTGCAATAGGATTTCCACCACATCAACGCGTGTCCTGAAAGCTTCAAAGTTGCGAACACAATCTTCTCTTTTGACGAATAGCCATAAAGAGTAAAATACATCTCCATCCGCTCGATTCAGTCATCAAGCCTCTCGACGTCAACACTCCCATCATAAATAGGAATCTCCACTCTAAAATCAATCTTTAGATTCTGGTAAGAATTCTTACCCCCTTGATGCGGTGCAGCCTTGACGGTCTCGTCCTCCTCGTCGGAGCCTGAAAGCTCGCTCTCTCCACAGGACTCTATAGGTTTCTTCTTAGACCTAGAAGAAGATTCCCCCTTTTCGTTCCCTCCTTGGATGAGACCGACGAGTTTTGTGAGCGTCGACCCTATCGTCTCGATCTGCTTCTCTAATGCATCAATCCTCGCTGAATTATCTCCTTCAACCATCTTCTCCTTCCTTAAATCCTAGACTCCTTCCAATAAAATAAGGATCTCGCCAAGCTTCTTGTATTAGGACCGAGTAAGGACCATACACAGGATGCCCCTTCACCGGATCTGATGCTTTGATACCAACTTGATACGAGTTACCGTGCGAGCACCCTTTGGTCGTGGAATTATCAAAAGGTGGGTTGAGAAGAGGATGACCAAAACATAAGAACAATTCAGTATGGCGAAGGAAATTACCTTCTCTAGATTATGAGTATGAAAAGATTACAATCACTCTCTCACAATCTCACTAGAATCGAGAACAACCTCTCAACTCTCTCTCTAAACCCTAATACAATTATTAGAATTTCTCTCTCCCTAAGGTCTCCCTTTTGAAACCCTACAATAACCTATTTATATCAGGTACAACGTGGGTGGCAATCTTGTAAATAAACAAGCCCAAAAGAAAGAGGAGTCTCTGTCAGAACAAAATCCAAAACGAAATAGGAAACCCAGAATTCACGATCCGGTTGACCGCCAAGCATGGTCTGGTCGACCAGCCAGAGAACTTTCTATTCCCTGTGCCCTGCAGGGTTGTCCGGTCGACCGGCATATGTGTCGCGGTTGACCGAACAGAGAACAGCCAGTTTACCCTGTTCTTCTGCGTTTCGCTTCTTTCGACTTCTTTTGTCGTCTTCTTTAGCTCCAACCACGATTTTATTCTCAAGATACCATGAGAATCATCTATCCTCAAGCTCCCATGAGGATCACTAAGCTCCGAGACAGGGAATAAGATACACCCGTATCATAGTAGGTCCATACCTATTCCTGAAGATGATAGTGAAATTCCAGAGGAGAGTGGAACTACACCACAATCTGATGCTTGTAACCAACAACAACCGACTAGATGTAAGTCTAAGAGTAAAGACAACATGAATTCATCTTCTAACAAGAAACCTAAAAAATCAAATCATGAAGAGGAAATATTATGTGCCTTTGTTGACTCAATGTCTCAGTCTACGAGAAATCAACACATTGTTCATTGGACTGAGCAGCTGGCTGCAGCGTTGAAGGAACATAGGAATGAATATTCTGAGGAATTTCTGGATAGGATTTTAGATCACTTATATGACAATGAATGTGAAGCTAGAAGGTTTTTCATAAAAGGAAAGGAAGGTCAGCAGAGGTACATTACCAACCTGATTAATGATCAAGGTTGGTTTGTTAACTAATTTGTTCGGTTTGGATTACATGTTGATGGAGCATTTTGTTGTGCACGCATATATGTTGTTGCGCATATATCATTTTGTTATTTGCAAACTATTAATGTTGCAATACTTCTTGTTATGAAAACGCTATGACGTCATGTAATTAATGAATTGGTACTTTTTAACTTTTGATGCAGGTAAGTATGGATAGGCATGACCAATGAGTTCTTAATGTTGCTCCTTTGCTTTTGATGACAGGTGAAGCTAATTTGTTGCTCCTTTTGCCGTGGGTTTTTGGTTGTCAGGTGCACGCGTATATGTTGTTGTTCCTTTTCTTTATTAGCTCTTTGGCTTTGGGTTTTTTTGCCATCAGGTTCGTGGAGCTTGTGTAGCTCGTTGCCTTTGGGTTTGTAGCTATTATTTGGAGCTTGTGTAGCTCCTCAATCTCTTTGGGTTTGTTGTTGTTTTGTTTTGAGCTTGTGTAGCTCCTTGCCTTTTGGTTTGTTGCTGTTTTGTTTTGAGCTTGTGTAGCTCCTTGAGTTTGGATTTGTGGTTGTTATTTGGAGCTTGTGTAGCTTCTTGCTCTTGTGTTTTTTGCTGTGTTATTTGGAGCTTGTGTAGCTCCTCAATCCCTTTGGGTTTGTTGCTGTTATTTGGAGCTTGTGTAGCTCCTTGCTCTTGGGTTTGTGACTATTATTTAGAGCTTGTGTAGCTCCTTGCCTTTGGGTTTGTTGCTGTTTTGGCTGAAGCTTGTATAGCTTATTGAGTTCGGATTTGTGGTTGTTTTGGCTGAAGCTTGTGTAGCTCATTTAGTTTGGATTTGTGGCTGTTATTTGAAGCTTGTGTAGCTCCTTGCTCTTGTGTTTGTTGCTGTGTTGTTTTTGAGCTTGTGTAGCTCCTTGCTGCTGGGTTTGTTGCTGTTTTGTTTGGAGCTTGTGTAGCTCCTTACTGCTGGGGTTGTTGCTGTTTTGTTTTTGAGCTTGTGTAGCTCCTTGCTGCTGGGTTTTGTTGCTGTTTTGTTTTGAGCTTGTGTAGCTACTTGCTGCTGGGGTTGTTGCTGTTTTTTTTTTTTTTGAGCTTGTGTAGCTCATTGTTGCTGGGGTTTGTTGCTGTTTTGTTTTGAGCTTGTGTAGTTCCTTGCTCTGTGGGTTATGTGGCTGTTATTTGGAGCTTGTGCAGCTCCAATTGCTAGGGTTTGTTGCTGTTTTGTTCTGAGCTTGTGTAGCTTCTTGGTCTTGTATTTTTTGTTGTGTTGTTTGGAGCTTGTGTAGCTCATTTAGTTTGGATTTGTGGCTGTTATTTGGAGCTTGTGTAGCTCCTTGCTCTTCAATATTGTTGTTGTGTTGTTTTTAGCTTGTGTAGCTCATTGCTGCTGGGTTTGTTGATGTTTGTTTGGAGCTTGTGTAGCTCCTTACTGCTGGGGTTTGTTGTTGTTTTGTTTTGAGCTTGTGTAGCTTCTTGCTCTTTGGGTTTGAGCCTGTTATTTGGAGCTTGTGCAGCTCCAATTGCTGGGGTTTGTTGTTGTTTTGTTCTGAGCTTGTGTAGCTCCTGTAAATGGGGATTGCTACTGTTTTCGTCCTGGCTTGTGTACCTCCTTGCTGCTGGGTTTGCTGCTGTTTTGTTTGGAGCTTGTGTAGCTCATTGCCTAGCTCATTGCCTTTGGGTTTGTTGCTGTTTTCGCTGGAGCTTGGGTTGCTTTGTTGCCTTTGGGTTTGTTGCTGTTTTGTTTTTGAGCTTGTGTAGCTATGTAGGCTGCTATGTGGGAGTTGTTTTGTTTTTCCTTGCCTGTGGGTTACTTGCTATTTTGTTTTGAGCTTGTGTAGCTCCTTGCACTTGATATTTGGCAATGATGATGATCAGCGTTTACTGAGAATGCAATCTAACTTACATTGTTTATTATATCAAGATGAGGCAAAAGAGGATGAGATTGTAGCCTACATTGAATTGACAATGTCTAGGCGAGGCAATTCATCCTTATAATTCAATCTGTAATAAACATGTAAGTTATAGGTGGGGCAATCAATTATGGCAAGTTGATCTATTACTGAGCCATACAATATCAATTAGAATTTATACCTAATTCAAAAAATAGTTTTCATTACATCCTCAATAGTTTTTGCAAGTACAGGTACATATGAAGTTTGTAATAATTAAAATAATACAAAAATTGCTAATAAAATTGCAGAAATTTTCCAAGCTAGTAGTTGATTTTCGACAAGTATCAATTCTTTCTTCAGCCTCTTTGATTGCAAAATATATTTATCTCCGTACATATTTTCTTTGACATATTGTCTTCCTTAGTTGCTTGAGTCTCCTCTTTCATCAGCCCATTCGAAAAAATTATATTCTTTATTTGGAAATTTTGCACACCCCTAATAACATCTTCCCTTATTTTTATCATTCTTGCACACTTTCATCGGTGTTCGGATATTACAGTCGCAACAAACTTCATAATTCTGGTAGCACTCTTCTGATATCATATTGATGTCTGGGATCCAAATTGAAAACAATGAGAATTTTAAAATTGCTGAAAAATGAGAATGCATGGATTAATTTGAGGCCTCAAGTTGAATTTATAGCCACCATGACCAAGTACTAGTTGTTGCTACAGTGTTATGTCTTTGAATTTTGAAGTTGTGTGGAAATAGCCGTTGCTATAGTGTTTTTCTTTGAATTCTAAAATTGGTGGACCATTCCGTTGCTACAGTGATTTTTAAATGAACAGTGAGCTAGCCGTTGCTACAGTGTTGATCCCTAAAAAAATTCTTTCTGAACCAAACATTGTATTAGGAATTGGACCAATTCTATAAAAGTGAGATTCCTAATCCTTTGGGTGAAACAAACATAGAATGCAAAAAAATGGGATTCCATAAAACAAAAACTTGTCTATAAATTTTATATGGATTAGGTTGGAATCCATAAATAAAATAGGATTCCTAATCCTATTCCTAGTCTCTATTGAACCAAACACGCCCTAAACACAATCCACATAGAAAAAGGCCAAGCAACCACATATATATGTATCATTAAGACAAAGTGTCACAATGGTCTAAAACATAAATATATATCAATAATATATATATCAAAAACAAAAAGAAATTCTAAAAGTAGGAATCGAAAATTAAAAATTAATAATCAAATAATTAATCAATAAATCCAAAATTTTATAAATTATCAAACATAAATCATGATTCATCAAATTGTGTATAGGTTGCCACATGCAGGGTCACACAAATGTTGAATGCTCCAAAATCTCTTTGGACACCCACCAGCCCCAAGCTTCAGGCCCGAATCCTGCCTTGCAGGATCGCTCACAATCCATTCGACGAAATGCCAAAGAGACCTATTCCGTTGTTACTCAGGGTCTTGCCGCTCAATTAACTCCCATTCTTCTCCCACATACTGATGCACCTCCAAATATGTCCACAGCTTCTGCTGAAACAATCCTCTTGGCTTCCGCAAACCCCCATCAGTCAAGGGCCAATCCCCCACCAGCAACGCTTCCTTGTTCGACAATAATGCAGAGTCCACAAGTTGAGCCCTTCGGGAGAGTGCCCAATCACCTCCCACACCGGCATTGACATCTTCTTCTCCAAATCCTGCCCCGGTCGGACTCCAGTATCATCGACCCACCGGCGCCGATCCAGCGGCCGGGTGGAGCAGCAACGGGCACGGCCACGATGTTGTTGGCGACGAGGACGTTGACTGTGTGGGAGAGGGTGGCTGTGTAGGGCACCTCCACCAGCCAGCGCTTGTGGGCCACGAGAGCTCGGACCCTCTGATCGCGGAGCCAGGCGCATGATCCTCTTCTCCTCATCTTCCTCCTGCTCTGTTTCAGTTCTGGCGCATCCTCCTCTCCCGCTAAGGATCACGCCCCAATTTCTGGTATATTTGGTTATTTGAATCTTCAGCCCTAGCATTGTTATGGAATTAAAAATTTTCCTTTTTGATCCATTGATTAAGGTTTCCTGTCCCGAATGACAAAATAAGCTGGATAAAGCAAAGCTAATACATATTACTTGGTTGAGAATTTAGTTTTGGTGAGTTCTGTGGGAATTGAATGGTATATTACATATTTTTAAAAACTTAAATCCTTGCTTTTGCCTAGTTACTGACCTTTCTATCGAGTTAAAATCATGAAGATTATATCATACAGACTTGAATGCCGCATAAACTGGATAATGAGTTGGAGATTAATGTGGAAATTATTTGTTTGATTCAAGGAAATTATTTGATTAATCTGGTTATATATGAGCCTAATTACAGAAGAGGAGAGTCTTTAATATTCAAATAAAATTAAAAAAAACTTGAATAAGTCCTAATTGGAAATTTCTCAATAAATAAGGCAATTTTTATTGACAAGAAATCAATTTCGTTCCAGGGACCTGAGTTTTGCTAGGTTTCTCGGGACCTGAGTTTTGCTAGGTTTCCGGGACCTGAGTTTTGAACACGTTCATCCATTGTGAGAAAGAATTGGATGTGGATCGGATAAGACTTTGCTATTCACTTTATATATGCTTATTAGAATCATCTTATATGATAAGACTTTGCTATTCTTTTTTTAGCAATTTCTCAGCAAATGTGACGTGTTCAAGGCTTATATGATCTCAAAATTATTTCAGTGACACTGACCTCTTATCTCTCAACCATCAATTAGCTTTTTTAGACAAATTGGGTCAACCTGTAGACCTTTCATCTGGTTTATAATGGTTCAAATCAATGACTTGCAAGGGTCATTTCATCGTTCTTCAAATTCAGCCTTGCATTGGCACATTTGTTTTTCAGAACACCCAAACACTCAACTTACTTTTTGATATATTCAACATTTATGACTTTTAAGATGAAATTGTTGCGCTTATGTCATTTTTAAGTTTTTCTTCCTTGCATTTGTGGTACAGAGTAAAGTCAACTTGCCAAGGTATTCTTGCTAATTACTTGTGTAAACAAATTTATTTTATTCTTGGAACCTTCATAGCACTAATTCAATTAGCATTCATGTAATTCAATTTGGTGAACATATTCTTACATTATGAAACATCATAGCACTAATTTGGTGAATATATTTGTCATGAAATTTGCAGGTAGATCTTCATGTGGATGTCAATTGCTATCTGAGATCTTCATGTGGTTGAAATGAGTCTTATGTTGTACAAGCATAGATGTATGAATGGTGTAATGTTTTGTGTTCAATAATTAGATGTTGTTAAAGGACAGGAATTGCTGCTTATATCCTTCATATGGTTGTGTTATTTTATTTTTTTTTAATGTATAATTGCTGCTTATATCCTTCATATGTGTTGGTTGATCTGTTATGCCTCATTGGCAAAAAATCTCATTTGTTGGTTGATTTGTTATTCATTTGTTAATGTATGATTGCTGCTTATATCCACAAGCTCAACATATTCTGAAAAAAAAAATCTCAGCATCAAAGGGGTCATCCACAAGCTCAGCCTTCTTTTTCACATTTGTTGGGTCAACCTGTAGACCATTCACCTGGTTTATTGCTAATATCACTGTATATATGTCTGTGCAAAAGCAAGATTTTGTCAACATACTTTCCACACAAAGGCACAGGATAGCTAAGCACAAGCACAACAGCGGGAATCATAAATACACTTCATTAAATAAGGCAAAATACACATTTGAAGCAACCACTATGGAATCAACTTATTTTGATAAACATTAGCCGGCTCTTTTTCACATACAACATAATACATTTGTTCAACCACTCAACCAAGTGACATAACAAAAGATGTAGTACCTTGTCATAAGGCTACTATGCCCAAAGTTCCTCAGAAACAATAAAAGAATGTGAGGATAAAAGTCTACCTTATGCTAAAATTTCAACATAGCATCTGACATGCTTGGTAATGAAACAAATGACTGAAAACATGGTGATGAAATAACAAACAGCGGACAAATTTTCAAAACCAACCGTTTTAAACATTTAATTGCAAAAAACGACCGTTTTCGATAATAATTGCAAAAACCGACCTGTTTTCAGCCCAGCGCTGAAAACAGGTCGGTTTTTGTAAAAAATTCTCCGAAACATCACGGGAGTTCAACTCCCGTGAAGTTTATGGAGAAATTAAACTTCACGGGAGTTCAACTCCCGTGAAGCTTAATTTGTGCTTAAAACTCCACGGGAGTTCAACTCCCGTGGAGTTGCAGTCAGCAAATCCAGAGAATCGATCTCTGGAAATTGTGACTGCAGCTTCACGGGAGTTCAACTCCCGTGAAGTTGCAGTGCCAGTTTTCCAGAGAATCGATCTCTGGAAAATTGGCACTGCAACTCCACGGGAGTTGAACTCCCGTGGAGTTTGCTGCCACCTATTTAAGCGCGCGTGACCCCCCCCCCCCCCCTGCAGTCAGCAAATCCAGAGAATCGATCTCTGGAAATTGTGACTGCAGCTTCACGGGAGTTCAACTCCCGTGAAGTTGCAGTGCCAGTTTTCCAGAGAATCGATCTCTGGAAAATTGGCACTGCAACTCCACGGGAGTTGAACTCCCGTGGAGTTTGCTGCCACCTATTTAAGCGCGCGTGACCCCCCCCCCCCCCC
>NW_017972828.1:0-6804 GCF_001876935.1 Asparagus officinalis | reverse complement strand
GAAAGTGTTCCTATTGGCACTAATAGCGGTGTTGATACACAGGCCGAGGACTTCTCATTCATCAAGGGAGATCTTTACGAGAGTAAGGAGAAATTGATAAAAATATTCGGATGATAAAAATATTCGGGGATTGGGATAATTCGTATGAGATCTTACCTCATTATCTTGAAGCACTCAAAAGAGAAAATCCGGGGACTGTCTACGAAGTATCTTCGGACCCCGTTGATGGCGGAGAACGGCGGTTCACCGGTGTATTTTGGGCATTTGGGCCCTGTATTGAGGGGTTTCGATATTGCCGTCCTCTTCTTAGCATTGATGGAACTCACTTATATGGTAAATACAAAGGCGTTTTGCTTGTTGCAACCGGAGTTGACGCGGATGGCGGGTTGTTTCCTTTAGCATTCGCAGTGGTTGATGTTGAAAATACAGAGAATTGGGCTTGGTTTTTTGCATGCATTAGATATCATATCCCTAGTGTGGGGACGCGGTCGATTACATTCATATCCGATAGGATGAAAGGAATTCCAAGAGCACTCCAACGACATTTCCCGCCACCACATGCACATCGCTATTGCTTGCGACATATTAGAGACAACTTCAAGAAGAAGTATGGAAACGCTCAGGTTCAAGACTTACTTTGGCAAGCCGGTTGTGCAACAGAAAAATATGTTTATGAACAAATACGAGAGAGGATCAAGTTCACTTCACGAGCCGCACATGATTGGATCGAAACTAGTTTGGGTCCAAACAATGTTGATAAGTGGGCTTTATGTGAGGATGGCGGTCGACGGTTCTGTATGATGACTACGAACGCGTCTGAGAGCTTCAATGGCGTGCTCAGGGGAGCACGCGGCATGCCAATACAGCTTCAATGGCGTGCACATGATTGTACAAGCTCGGTCCTTTCAGGTTGTACGATACAGTTTTAATGAATGGGAGGTGCTCGAGGGAATAACCCATAGAGAAAATCGCTCTTACAAAGTCAATATGTTGGTGGATCACACTTGTACGTGCACTTGCAATGTACCGCAACTACAATTGATTCCTTGTTCACATGTTGTAGCAGCTTGCTCCGACCTACAGGGTGGTGCTCGCATTTCACATTATGAATTTGTCGACGCTTGGTATTCTGCATACAACTATCAACAAACCTACAAAGAGTGTTTTCGTCCACCATACGATAGTCGACATTGGACACAAGATGGGCCACGGATATTACCTCCACTGTATAAAAGATCGGCGGGGCGCCCTCGTTCCGTGCGTATTAGAAATAGTATGGATGACGGACGTGAAGGAGCTAGGAGGAGAAATAAGTGCAGTAGATGTGATCAACCGGGTCACAACAAAAATAGGTGTCCAGTTAGTATTAGGCGTTGATTTGTATTATGTATCGTTTTGCACTATGTCATTCGTAGTTGTTATCTTTGAAGCGTATGATACTCGTTATTTGTAATATGTTCTGTATGCAACTCCGTTCATTTCACCCATGCATTTGTATTATGTAGCGTTTTATACTATGTCATTCGTGTATGTCATTCGTAGTTGTTATCTTTGAAGCAGTTTATTGCACTCTGTATATATGCTCATATTTTAATCACAGGTCTATTCATTATGGATCCGGGACCGGAGAATCCCGACGTTTTGTACCTTCAGGCGAGTCATTGTTCAGACCATATTGGTTCGGGAGAGGTAATACGAATAAATTAGATATATATTTCTTCGATTAATGTAATTTTTTAATGAATATACTTAAAACTGATTCTCGTTTTATGTGCAGCCCGTACCAGAGTACACGATGATCGAGCATTCCCATAGTCATTCGGCATGGGTCATAGAGGATGAGAGGGTACTAGCTTTGATCGCTCAGGCCGGTTTTCGACCGTGTTCGACGATTCGTTATATCAGGCTTGATTGGCCGCTTATCACTGCTTTGATTGAGAGGTGGAGGCCAGAGACCAACACCTTTCACATGCATATAGGGGAGTGCACGATCACTTTACAGGACGTGGCCGTCATACTTGGGCTCCGGATCGATGGACCGGTAGTTACGGGCACCGATGATCATAGTTGGCCGGAGGTATGTGCCCGGCTTCTTGGACAGGTTCCCGACTTGAGGAGTGGTGCGATGAAGCTATCGTGGCTTCGTCAGACATTTCAGGGCGACATACCAGAGGATGCCTCTGATGAGACGCTCCAGTTTCATGCTCGTGCATACATATTGCACATGATAGGGTGCGTACTATTTCCTGATGCGAGCAAGACTCTCGTACATGCACGATGGCTGCCACTGCTGGAGGATTTTGGTGTATGCGGCGCACTATCGTGGGGCAGTGCGGTGTTGGCATATTTGTATCGAGAATTGAGTAGAGTATCTCTGATGCAGAATAAAGAATTCAAGGGATGCTGTACGTTGATACAGATTTGGTCATGGGAGCGCATTCATATTGGACGACCCACTTTACTTATGCACCGTGACTTAGAGGGGCAGTATCCGTTGGCATACAGGTATAATTGTACACACACATATTTCATTCGTAACCTGAATATTTGTACTTATATATTCGCTATTCTGCATATAGGTATAACGTGCGATACGCTCAGTACAAATCAGCGACGCGTCACCGTCACTGATGGAGGAGAGATGTTAGGAGGCGGAGTTGGGGGAGCTCGAGAGAGAGAGCGAACGAGAGGGATGCAGGTTTTTTGGGGATTGATGGAGGAGGAGAGATGGGTTCACGGGGAGGATTACGGATCTGGGTCCTTTTTTTTGAGAGGGAGAGGATTTGGGATTTTGGGTTCACGAGCTGTTATACAAAGAGCCGCGATTTTTGCAAAAAAACCCAAGAGCCCTGTAATGCCGTACGCAGCTTGTGCGTACTTGAAATGTTGCTGTAATATATATATATATATATATATATATATATATATATATATATATATATATTGTATATTATATATATATATAATATATATATATATATATATAGTATATATTATATATGTGTGTGTGTGTGGTGTTGTGTTGTGTGTGTGTATAATATATATATTGTGTATGTATGTAATGCTATGTATGTATGTATATATGTATGTATATATGGTGTGTGTGTGTGTGTGTGTGGTGTGTGTGTGTGTGTGTATATATGTCTGTATGTATGTATGTATGTATGTATATATATATATAAATATATAGTTATATATATATATATATATATTATATAATATATATATATATATATATACATACATATATAATATATAATTTATAGTATTCCAACTGGAATTTTGGTGCCTCGGCGAAGCCCTGCCGGATTGAAGACTTAAAGTGCACAGATTTCAGAGAAGAGGAGGAGAGATCGGATCGAGTTCTTCAACGCAAGAGAGAGAGAGATTCGTCAGATCTACAGTTTCTCGGATCCGTTCCTTAAGATTATCCCGTTGTGGTAATCTTAAGAAGAGTGATTATCTCGCTTCGCCGAGATAAGAGCTACAGTTCTCTCGATCCCTTCGCGGATAGACGAAGCTCTGCCTAATTTTTTAGTAATCAGATCTGATCGACGGTAGTCCACGGATAAACCCCGGCACAGGCAAAGACACCCACGCAAGCAGAAGACCGATAAACAATCTCCCTGCGTTTGTTTGATAAATTTGTAAACTTGTTTTATTTTCATTGTGTAAGGAGATCTTATAAAAAGATCAACTTTTTATTTTATTCGAGTTTATTGTAATGACTAAAGTTGTAATAGATTCGATAGCAATGAAAACAGCAACTTTCGATGCAAACACAATAGACTCAAGAACTTCCTCCCACACCTTGTAGATAACTCCCAAGCTGCTTTCCAAAGTGGTAAATCAACTTTGGACTCTATCCTTCTAGCTCATGAGTGTTAGACCCTAGGGGGGTGATTAGGGTCTTATGCTAATCTAATCCGAATTATATGCCAATTAAAATTAATTAATAAGTTATCCTAGCAAGTATGAAATACAACAATATATGAGCTAGGATAAACAATATGAACAACGAGATATATCCTAACAAAGAGATATAGGCAATGTATGTGCAAGGATATATAAACTACACAAGGGTAAATAATCTAAACAAGATAGTGAATGATATAGTAATGAGCAACGCACAATGGCGATATAAAATATGAACATAAATATAAATGAACGCCAAAGCCCACTCAAACACAATCAAATGATCACGGAGTTCGAACCTTCCGTCCTACGTCTCCGCTCCCCACTCCCGGGGAGAAATCCACTATCACAACTGGGTTTTCTACACTCACCCGAATAACGTTTACACCTCACACTCGGTTTTCTAGCTAACCGAAAACTTTATAATCGACACTCTTGCAATCCCACTCTACACCCACTAAGTGTTGAACTAGACGTGTCTCCCTCAAGTGCTCGGTTACAACCTCTCCCTAGGCACGTCAACCGACGCCACTCCTCTTGGAATGAATTTGATTCTCCCCTTTGTTTAATTCTGGGTTCTTCACGGTGGCGATGAGATGCCTCCCTCGAATGCTCGCGTCGAGTTTGCTTCTCGTTGACGATCCGAACGTCTTGATTCACTGGAACGATGTCTTCTCCTCACGATTTGACGCTGTGGAGAACTTGCGTGGCAAGTTTGAAAATAACTCTTAACGAGTTGATGACTCTGAACGAGTTTTAGAAGAACTTGCAGAGCAAGTTTTGAACTCTGATCGAGTTGATAACTCTGACGAGTTTTAGAAGAACTTGCGGAGCAAGTTTTGAACTCTGATCGAGTTGATAACTCTGAACGAGTTTGAACTCTTGAAAAAGAGTTGATTTGAACCGAAAGTCGGTTATAAGCCAAGGGAATGCTCCTGTGGTCGATCGTTGCTGAGGATGACCGTCGATCTCCCCCTTGTTCCCAAAAAGAAGAATCCAAGAGCCCCAATGTGCCAGCCTTTTGACCAAATATCCCTTTGTTGATCAGAGAAAATTCGATCCCTCAACTCAATTGAGTTTCTGGTATTTATAGGGGATTAAGGGTGGTAACTACCCCCTTAATCCGCTCTTAAGTGGGGCGAAAATCCCTCAAATCGTGGGGAAAAAACAGTTCCTGGAATTGTTCATTGCTTGCTTTGAACGAGTCAAACGCTAAAAAATAGTGTTCAGGGCCCGAACTCTGCGTTTTTAGACTAAAAACGCAGAGTTAGGCCTATTTTGGTAGCTGAACGCACAGTTGGGCCTGTTTAAGAGATTAACTCTGCGTTTTGATATTAAAAACGCAGAGTTAAGCTTGTTCTAGGCTGAAAACGCACAGTTCGTGCTGTTTTAGAGATTAACTCTGCGTTTTGATGTTGAAAACGCAGAGTTGAGCCTGTTTAAAGGCTGAAAATGCACAGTTCGTGCTGTTTTGGAGATTAACTCTGTGTTTTAGGCTGAAAACGTAGAGTTTGGCCTGTTTAAAGGCTGAAAACGCACAGTTCGTGCTGTTTAAGAGATTAACTTTGCGTTTTGATATTGAAAACGCAGAGTTAAGCCTGTTCTAGGCTAAAAACGCACAGTTCGTGCTGTTTTAGAGATTAACTCTGCGTTTTGATGTTGAAAACGCAGAATTGAGCCTGTTTAAAGGCTGAAAACGCACAGTTGTGCTGTTTTAAAGATTAACTCTGCGTTTCTAGATTGAAAACGCAGAGTTGAGCCTGTTTAAAGGCTGAAAACGCACAGTTATGCTATTTTAGAGATTAACTCTGTGTTTCTAGACTGAAAACGCAGAGTTGAGCCTGTTTAAAGGCTGAAAACGCACAGTTATGCTATTTTAGAGATTAACTCTGTGTTTCTAGACTGAAAACGCAGAGTTGAGCCTGTTTAAAGGCTGAAAACGCACAGTTGTGCTGTTTTAGAGATTAACTCCGCGTTTTGATGTTGAAAACGCAGAGTTGAGCCTGTGCGCTTTGACTCTGTAATGCAGAGGCGAACCTTAGGCGGGCTTGGCGGGCTTCAGGCTAAGTCCAATGTTCTGACGAAGTCCAGTCTTGCAGACGGACTTCAGAACATTATTTGCTACGAAGAACAGGTCATAACTTTCAAACCGTACGTCGGAATTGGACGCGGACTTCAGAACATTATTTGCTACGAAGAACAGGTCATAACTTTCAAACCGTACGTCGGAATTGGACGGATTATATATGAAAATCGGCTATCTCGACGAGACGGATCCATCCGAACCAAGCCAAAGGCTTTGGTTTGCTTCCTCCGTTTTGCTAAATTCCTTACGGTTTGAGAGATATATGCGTTTTAATATGAAGAGACCGTCAATTTGTAATCTCTTTTTGCTAGAGCTTTGCACAGATCGTCCTCTTGTAATCTTCGTCTTGGCTTCTTGAAAATATGAGAGTCGTCAGATTGTAACTCCCGATGTTGATTGTGAAGGCTGTTGAATTAGAGCTTTCATCAGTTGTCGTGAAGGTCGTCAGATTGTAGCCTTCTACGTGAAAGTCCTCAAATTGTAGCCTTCTGGAAGTCGTCAGATTGTAACTTCCATCATCGGTGTTTGATGGGGGATCAACTATCTATTGTGATTTTTAGACAGCCTACAGAACCCCCTCCAAAGTTTTCGAAAGTTCGCGGTTGACTGGGACGAATTTTCGGAATACTTTGGATCTCAATTCTGATCTTGGAGCTGTTGATTCCTTGTCACAAAGGAGTTGTTCTCTGCACTCGCTTCGAAGGCAGCTTGGTTGAAGGGATTTTTCATACAGAACCTGTGTGAAGGTATGCGCCATAATCCTGCTTCTGGAATGTGGGGGTGGACCCTGTATTTTGAACTTG
>NW_017972827.1:0-493 GCF_001876935.1 Asparagus officinalis | reverse complement strand
ACAAACGAGCGGTCGACCGGATCGGTCGACCGAAAACTGATATGCAGAAAAACAGGTTTTAATAGCTGATTTTGAGGCTTTGGAAAATATGTTAAAAATAACAAATGAAGTCCAAAAATAATGAAACTTTGGGAAATGTATATAAACATGTAAACGAACATGTTACAAAAAGAATTTTCCAAATTGCATTTCCCATTTGTGAAAAATCATCATTTTGCAAAATAGTCCAAAACACAAAAATGTAAACATGTGAAATTCAAAATAGTCCAAAACACGAAAATGGAAACATGTGAATTTTGATATTTTGGCTAAACCATGTTTTGAAACTTTGCACAATGATTATATAGACTTAATAAAATATGTATATGATTATTGTTAAGTCCAAAAAACTAAGAATATAGAATTTTCACAAAATTGCATATTCTATGCAATGTTTTCAAAAACATAATAGAAAATATGAAATATAGAATTTCATATATATAACCATAAAAAC
>NW_017972826.1:0-52198 GCF_001876935.1 Asparagus officinalis | reverse complement strand
GTTAGATTTAATTGAGTTTAAATTTCGTTATTGCTCATTGTTTACACACACAACCAAATTGAGCTATAGTATTACACATATTGTATAATTGGGTTGTAGGGTTGTTACATTGAGAAAGAGCATATATTTCGTTCTCACTTGTATTTGGGAACAAATCATTTATTTGAATTTATTGTCGAATCACGTTGTAATATACAAGGACACTTAGATGAGTGGTTGGTGAGAGACCGGTGTTAATTCTAAAAGGAGTGGATTGGTAGTAAAGCCTAGGGAGAGGTGGTATTTCCAGACACTTAAGGAAGGTAACATGGGTGAGACCAACACTTAGAGGAGTGTCTTGTGGGATTGTCAACGTGTGAGTTGTAAACATTTTCGATGAGCTTTTGAAAACTGATTATGTAGTTGTATTGATTGATAGTGAAGAATCTCCTCGAGGTGAGGAGCGGAGATGTAGGCTGTGGGTTGACCGAACTCCGTGATTTGTGTTTGGCTTGGCGTATTCTTATTGTGCATATTTTCATATCACCTATTGTGTTATTGTTCATCCTTGCATATAATCTTATTGAATATCATACTTGCTAGGATAATTAGTTAATAAGTTTTAATTTGGCATCGATATTGTATTAGATTAGTAAATACCATATTCACCCCCACTCTAGGGTACTTTTATTTGGTATCAGAGCTTAGTGCTCTTAATTTGTGGCTTAACCACCTAGAGTCAAAGATCCAAACTTTTATATCTTGCTAATCTAGTTTTGTGATTATTTTTGCTTACATAATTATCATGGACATGCACGGTTTACCTTGTTTAGGTTATGCTATTAATATTGCTCCAAAATTCATTGATTTCCCTTATGCTAAATGGTGTGTTAGATTTAAACTTTTTGTTAGATCTAAACATTTTGATTTATAAGAAATAATTGATTATGCTTATATTGTATCCACTTTGGAGAAATCCAAGTGGAGTAATAATGATAAAAGAATGTTTATAATGAACAAGCTTTTCTTAGAATTTTTCCTTAAAGCTTTCGATTCATCCATTTCTAACAAGCTTGTCTCTTTTGATAGTGCTTATAAATTGTGAAAATTTATAGAAGCACATCAAGAAAACTAAGAGGAGATCTGACGTGGTTTGACGGATTCCCCTTTAAGTGTAATTGGAACTTCGTCATGCACACGGCCACTAGGTGATAGCCCTAGTGAGGTATGCGAGTCCAATTCTGAAAATGAATTATCTATAGAGGAGCTCGCTTGTGCTTATTGTTGGACTTTTTGTTTTGATGATGTTTAACAAACAATTTACAACTAATGTTGTTTGTCTAGTGTTTGTGTTTATCTATTTATTATAGACAAACAACATATTGGAGGTTAGATGGATTGCGCTTCAACGATCAAATCCAATGGAGGTTAGTGGAATTGTGGAGTGAAGCGTATGCAATTCAAATTGAAGATCCAAGTTCTAGCTTCATCCACGAGTTTACCAAGTCAAGCTTATTGAAGATCAAGATCAAGCTTGGGTAATATTAGTTTAGATTTATATTATGTGTGTTGGTACTTTAAGCTCAATCATATATACACACACGTATTTGGTTTCTATGTATATATATAGTTATATATATACATGCATGTTTTGGTTTCCAAGTTTATATAAATATAAAATTACATATTTCATATTTATTATTATGTTTTGGTTTAATTTCATAGATATAAAACAAATATATATTCATATACATCATCATATGTTTCATACTCTATTATGTTTGAATTTATATTGCATAGAATATGCAATTTTGTAAAAATATTATTTTATTAGTTTTTGGACTTAACAATAATCATATACATCTTTTACTAAGTCTATATAATCATTTTGTAATGTTTCAAAACATGGTTAAGCTAAAATGTCAAAACTCATATGTTTACATTTTCATGTTTTAGACTATTTTGCAAAATGATAATATTTTTCATTTGGGAGGTCCTTTTTGAAAACCAGTTTTCGTAGCATGTGTATTATCATGTCTATAATCATTTTCCAAAGTTATATATTTTTCTGAATTTATTTGCTATTTTTAAAGGTAGTTTAAAAATCAGCATTTTATTTTCAAACCTGGATATCTGAAATATCAGTTCGCGGTCGACCACCCTTGGCGCTGCGGTCGATCGCCTATAGTCCAGAGACTGTGCTCTATTTTTAACAGCTCACGGTCGACCGCTCTTAGCACTGCGGTCTTTTTGCTGTTCGTGGTCGATCGGACTTGCCTCTGCGGTCGACCATGACTTTTCCAGTTTGTCATCCCAACGACTAGTTTTTCCCGCGGTCGACCGCCAGTGGCTCTGCGGTCGACCGTCGATCAATAACGGTTATATTTTTACACTTTCCAGATTTTGTGGGATTTGGTTTTTTTGTCATTTTGCTTGGGTTTCTACTGATGTTTTGGGTTTCTATAAATACCCCCTTGCTCTCATCTTTCAATACATCTAAGAAATATTTTAAACAAGTTTTAAAAGAGTTTAAGTTTGGTTTTAAGTTTGTTTAAGGGTTTGGTTTTAAACAAGTTTTAAAAGAGTTTAAGTTTGGTTTTAAGTTTGTTTAAGGGTTTGGTTTGTGAAGAATTTCACAAGAGGAAGTGTTAAGGGTTTGGTTTGTGAAGAATTTCACAAGAGGAAGTGGAGATCAATTCATTGATATTTGAGCTTCATTCCATCTCTCTCTCTTATCATCTAGAGAAGTTTTCCTAAACTCAATTCTAGCTTTTATTTATAATTATTTGTTGATTATCATTTCTATTAAGCTAGTATTTACATTTGAGTTTAGTTGATTTTATTTCACTCATTGTTTACACATACCCACTTGAGCTTATTGTATTTTTATATATAGTATATTTAGGTTGGTGAGATTTGTAACAATTGAGTGTGAGCTTATATTGTGTTCTCATCCATATTAGAGAACAAATTAATTGTATTGTGAGCTTTGTAGGCGTATAAAATTGCTTATAGATCCCTTAGCACAGCTCGGCACAAACCGACGAACCAACGAGGCGACGAGATCGACGAATCGCACGCAAGTGGCCACACGTGCACACGGGCACGGGCACAGTGACGAGAGCCTATAAATAGGCCAAGGGGTTCTTCATTTCAAAAGGTTGGAAATTTTGGAGAGAGGCGAAGCCCTGCTGGATTGGAGACTCGGAACTTAAAAAAGATTGAAACTTTGGGACTTCGGGGACTCACTCCTTCAGATCTGGTGCTCGGCGATCATCAACGTCAAATAAGGCAGGTGTTCGAGAGGATCAGATCTCAGATCTACGCAGGCATACTCCGGATCTAAGCTTGGTCTTAGATCCCGAGACTTGGACGATTGTTTCCTTGGTGAAACAATCCTCCCCGGCTATTATTTCCTTGGTGAAATAATACCCGTTGTACTGCGTAGATCCGACCGGATCTAGATCGCGCGGTGGTCCACGGCAAACAACCCCGGCGCAGGCAAAGAACCCACAAAGCGAGCGACCGCAAAACAGGAGCTCGTGATTCGTTCGACAAACAAGGAAACAAAGTTGTAATTTTTCATTTCTTTTTATTTGATTTTCGTTGTAACCGGATCTTATAAAAAGACCGGATCTTTTGTAACTCAAAAAGTTGTAACTCAAGATGACAATGGAATCAATAACAAAGAAACCTACGATTTTCCCCGCGAACAATCTGGTGACCACAGTGGGAGCCACCGATCTCGCTGCCGAGATCGGAGCGTCGCAGCCGCGGATCTTGATCCCAGTCGTGGAGGAGGTCGAATACGAGTTCGATCAGACCAAGTTCGAGGAGTACCTTTCATCCTCGTCTAGATCGACCTCCCCCCGCAAGTCCAAGAAGTCCAAGTTCTCTTCCAACAGAAAGGTGCGTTGGTACGAAGAAGTTGAAGCTACCAACGACGACCTCATCTCGATTGACGCCAAAGTTGCGTCAGATGAGGCTCCACCAATCTCCAACCAGATCAAGCTGGTTCCAACCAATTCCTCCGTCACCAAAGGAGCGGTGACTCTCTCAAAGAGAGCCCGCCAAAGGCAACGCCAACGCTTGGCCAAACAATTCGCCAAAGCGATGGAGTCCACCGACGGAGTCCGCTACAACGCGGGTCTGAAGAACAAGAGAGGCAAACAGCCTCAACAACAGATGAACGGCACCTCTTCCAAGCCGCCAACAATGGAATGGATCTGTGTCAAACGGAATCGTTCGACGCTGGAAGAACGCATCCACAAACGCCGCACACTATCAGCGCAGGCACGGGCTCAAGCCGAAGAAGCCCGTAGAAACTGTTTCTCAAAACTCCAAAGAGTATACGAGTATAAACTGTTTCTCAAAACTCCAAAGAGTATACGAGTATAAACTGTTTCTCAATCCCGAAGGCAGCAAAAGACTTCGGGTCCGAGACTCCAAAGAGAGTATTCCTTCAAGGACGAAGACGTTCCAGCCATCTTCGAATCCCTCCTTGAAGGTAACAAGATCAAGCTACCACCTATCACAAATCAGGAGGAAGCTGACAACACTACGGACCCAAAGTACTGTGCATACCACAGGAGGGTCGTTCATCCCACCAAGGATTGCTTTGCTCTCAAGAATAGCATTCAGACCTTGGTTGAAGCCGGCGTCATAACGCTAAGGTAAGCCAATTGAGAATGGCAAAGACTCCGATAAGTATAAGAGTATAAACTGCTTCTCAACACTCCAAAGAGTATACGAGTATAAACTGTTTCTCAATCCTCCGACCGGTATAAGAGGTTAAACTACTCCCTGATACTCCAATAGGTATATGAGTCTAAACTGTTTCCCAACTTCTGACGGGAAGTTCCTGGAGAATATTAAGAAACTGTTTCTCAAAACTCCAAAGAGTATACGAGTATAAACTGTTTCTCAATCCTCCGACCGGTATAAGAGGTTAAACTACTCCCTTATACTCCAATAGGTATATGAGTCTAAACTGTTTCCTCACTTTTGACGGGAAGTTCCTGGAGAATATTAAGCTAATATTCTTAAGGATAACCCGGTTAGATAACTGATAATAATGTCCGAACCAGTTCCGCAGGGGAAACTGGGGGTGGACGATTTATGTAACGGGAAGTTCCCAAAACCACAGCAATGTAATGAATAAGAACTCCCATTCAAATTCTCACCGTGTCTGTGCACTCAACACTCTCTCTGTTAGAGTCTGGACGTAAAGTTCCCAATTGGTCAAACCTTCCTACAGTTAGGACCACAATCAAAATCCCCTCTCGATTCCCCCAATGAACGAGAGGTCCACAAATTGAGCGATCAAACCTTCCTACAGTTAGGATTGTCTCAAAACACCCACTTGGTCAAACCTTCTTACAGTTAGGACCACAGTCAAAATCCCCTCTCGATTCCTCCAATGAACGAGAGGTCCACTTTCAAATCGAGTGATCAAACCTTCCTACAGTTAGGGTCATCTCAAACTCCTGCTTGGTCAAACCTTCCTACAGTTAGGACCAAAACCGCAATTCACTCTCGATAAACGAGAAATTCATCTTTAGTTCGGTAATCAAACCTTCCGACAGTTAGGGTTATCCGAATCTTTTCGATTCTCGGAGTGGAGATCCCACTCTCAGTTTCACCTTTCCGGATTCTGGGGGTGGAGATCCCACCTCGAGTCTCCTTTCCAGTTGAAGATAGAATATAAAATTCTTCTTCTTCATTGTCGGGAGATAGAATATAAAATTCTTCCTCTCCCATTTCGGGTTCGTCTTTGCCCCAAGAGAAGACACCACCTTTTTCAAATCCCAAAATCTGTGCCTCACAGGTACAGGGAATTTTATCCCGAATCCTAAGTAGGGATAAGTCAACGCCTAACACGCGTTGCCGGTTTAGTCTTTTTCCGTACAAAAAGACACCAGAGTTCGATTCTGGGGTATTCTATCCTGAAACCTAAGCAAGGATAAGTCTGTGCCTAACCCGCGCTGCCGGTTAGTTCTTAACCGTTGAAAAGAACATCCGTCCACATATTCAACATTGTGGCAGGTTGTTATTAATAACACCAAAATCCATGCCTTACACGCATGGGGAATTTCATCCTGAATCCTAAGAAAGGATATGCCGACGCCTAACACGCGTCGCCGGTTTAGTCTTTTACCGATTGAAAAAGACACCAGAATACCAGTCTGGGGTATTTTTATCCCGAAGCCTAAGTAGGGATAAGTCAACGTCTAATACACGTTGCTGGGTAGCCTATTCCCATAACAATGGTAAAGCCTATGTATTCAACATCATAGCACAAAGTCTAAGAGAATTCACTCTCTTAGCACAACGTTACATGCGGAACGGATTTAGACAATCCGCATGCTAGCCCGACTCAAACGGTAGTCGGTAAAGGCTAATCAAACCCGTTGAAGGCTGGGGGTTAGCCAAAAACCCCAAAGTCAACGCCTAACACGCATCGCCGGGTAGTCTATTCCCGTGAGAAAGACGAAGTCTACGTATTCAATATCGTAGCACTAAAAGGGTTAACTCTTTTAGCTTAACGTCACATGCGGAACGGACTTGAACAATCCGCATGCTAGCCCGACTCAAACGGTAGTCGGTAAAGGCTCATCAAACCCGTTAATGGCTGAGGGTTTGCCAAAAATCCTATAAATACGAGAGTCACTGACGCATCAGCTTCATTAGTTGGTCTCGCGACCCGAGCATCCAACGGCGTTCAAAACCCTAGGGTTAACGCCGGTCAACGCGTAACCCTAGGTCAACGCCAGTCAACGCGTTGCGAGCAAAAATTCAACGTACGACGTTCAAAACCCTAAGGTCAACGCCGGACAACGCGTAACCCTAGGTCAACGCCAGTCAACGCGTTGCGAGCAAAAATTCAACGTACGACGTTCAAAACCCTAAGGTCAACGCCGGACAACGCGTGACCCTAGGTCAACGCCTATCAATGCGTTGCAATGAAAGAACTAATACTCCGAAAAGTATACGAGTATAAACTGCTTCTTAAACACTCCGAAAAGTATACGAGTATAAACTGCTTCTTAAACACTCCGAAAAGTATACGAGTATAAACTGCTTCTTAATACTCCGAAAAGTATACGAGTATAAACTGCTTCTTAAACACTCCGAAAAGTATACGAGTATAAACTGCTTCTTAATACTCCAAAAAGTATACGAGTATAAACTGCTTCTTAATACTCCGAAAAGTATACGAGTATAAACTGCTTCTTAATACTCCGAAAAGTATACGAGTATAAACTGCTTCTTAATACTCCGAAAAGTATACGAGTATAAACTGCTTCTTAATACTCCAATAAGGTATATGAGTATAAACTATTCCCTATTTTTGGTTTGAGAAGTTCCTGGAGAATATTGTTTATAAATATTCTTAAGGATAACTCAACCACACTACGCCGGACAACGCGTTGTGCATAAAGACTCGACGCCACAATCAATGGTCAGCTAAAAGGAATCAACTTCAAGTTCAGAAAATTCCGACAAACGGTCAGACAATAAATGCAGCACCGGAACTCTTACAGACTTTCGACAAAGCACCGAAAAGCCTGGAGAATTGAAGGAGTCAAGAACAGAAGCCATTCCGAGGTCCCGTTATACCGACTGAAGGTAGGGACAATCATATCCAAAGTATCCCAGACTCTTCTATAAAAGAACGAGACTGAAATACTTTGGAGGGGGTATCTGTAGGCATATAAAATTGCTTATAGGTCCCCTAGCATAGCTCGGCACAAACCGACGAACCAACGAGGCGACGAGATCGACGAATCGCACAGAAGCGACGGAATGCATCCACCCGCGTGCAGAATCAAGCTAATGAGTTGAGGAATCAACGAGTCATCCAACCGAGAGCGGACTCGGACGAATCACGATCGAATCAAGATCAATTTCGGACTCGAACTCAGAAGCGGATTTACTGCCAAATCAGGAATCCAACTTACTGCCAAATCAGATCAACCAATCAGAGTCTCAATCAACCGAATCACGGACAGAACCGGAAACAACGGAAAACGACTCGAAAAAGTCGGAAAACACCGCCCGCGGGGGCTCGGCCAAAGCCGAGCCACCTCAAGGCGGCTCGGCCTTAGCCGAGCCACCTTGAGGTGGCTCGGTGGCTGAGCCACCTCAAGGTGGCTCGGCCAAGGCCGAGCCACCCTGAGGTGGCTCGGCCATTAGCAGTTCCGAGAGCGGCTTTCCTGCAGGGACTAAATTCAGATCGTTCTTATATCATGCGACCACACCGATTCGTCCGATGACTCTCCTTGCCGGTTATCTCGCCATCTGGTTGAAGAAATGTGTGGTCCCGTATCAGTCTGGTGACGCTCTGCCACTGGAAGTGCTCTATCCTGCAGTTCAGCTTGCCTACAAGAAGGAACTTTCGCTTCTTCCGGTGATGGTTGCTAACATTCATCGAGGGCTTCGGCAGATTTCTGGTGCTTTTACACGGAGAGATGATGATAAACCGACTCAGATTCCTACCATTAAGGTAGAGCTCCCATATATTTATTTGATGGCTTGGTTTGTTCTTCATCGTTCCGATGTGATGTCAATACCGAATGCCATAGACCAGTCTGTCCCCTTTCTACAGTTGCTTGAGAATGGTGAGTGGGAGGGCCGAGGATTCCCCGATATCAGGCGTCAGCTACAAGTCCACAAGTGCTGGGCATTCTCCACTTGCTTTCCACAGTTCTCCAGCCGGTACGGCGAGTGTTTGATTGATGAGGAGAAGCCGAGGGAGTATAGGACTTATCTGGATATGGGCTGCTTTAATTGGCTAGTGAACATTAGGCCGGGTTACCTGACTTTCCGGGTGGGGAATCAGTGCTTCATAGAGCCGTATCTACCTTGCCGATTCGCCCGCCAGTTCGGTTATGACCAGCTTTATGTAGGGAACCCGCGCCAGCAGCTTCGGGCTCATGGAGGTCTGGTGGACGGTCTTCGTGCATGGTTGTGGACCGTGACTGGTTGCACTGGAGCTAGGTTCAGTCTCCCAGGTACTGAGCGACAGTTGAACCTCACTTTCCTGAGCTGCAAGTGGTTGCTAGCAGCTAATAAGACTGTCCGTGTGAAGCCTATCGAAGAGTTGGTGGCCGAAGAAGCCTCTCAGCTTGATTCTCGTGTTATCCAGGACGGTGCTCGATCACAGAGGGCTCAGGGCAAGACCCGCCGACTTGATGCAGAAGGTCACAGGGCCTTTAGTTCTGCTGGAGAGGCCTCAGGCGGAGACCCTGAAGACTACGAGGCAGATTTGGAGCAAGGTTAGTCACCTATCTTTTTTTTTTTCTTGCATTTTCAAATTGCTATTTCTGACCACTATTCGATGTTTCAGGGACAGCGATCAACAGTGACGACGAATTCCGTCCTTTTACCCGGGCAAGACCTTCGATTGCTGTCCGTGCTGATAGGCGGAAAAGATTAGCCCACAAGCCGCATGCAAATTCACGAGCATCTGAGATGGACTTGGCTGATGAGGATCCTGTTAGTGACGGAGGTAACGTCTATTCTATAGATCATTTTCTTGATCGTTTAGAACTTCTGGCTCATGCTTTCCCATCCTATGCAGGATATCGTGAGGAAGGCGAGATGAGTCCTGATGATTGTGCATCTCCTGGTGAGCCTGACTCACCGCCCCAGGTAGAAAAGCCTGCAGAGACCGCCCATGTTGGGGAGTCTGTCAATGAAGGACCCAGTTCGGTGACTCCAGGTACATCTTCAAGAGGTAACTTGCCTCTATTGGCCATAGTTTCCTTCCTCCTCCTTCATACTTATATCTTTTTGTGTCAGATTTTTCGATTGATGATTTCGATGGGGAAGGCCTGCCTATGGACACTCCTATGTTCAACTTCATGTATGACTCTCCTCAGATCGACGGCCAGCCGGCTCAGGATATGTTCCCTGAGTCTGTACTCCCTCAGACTCCCGGAAATGGTTATTTTGAAGGTGCGTGCCTCTTCTCAAGCTAACTATAGGACTAGCCCCTTCTTTGACTAATGCAACTATAATATGATGTTTCTGTTTTGTGTCTAACAGGAGCTTTCGCTGAGGCTGACCCTGTTGAGCCGGCTGTGCGACCAACTCCACCAGTCGATGCTGCTACAGTCGTTACATCTCCATCACCCCCAGTGACTCGAGGGGGAGGAGGTATAATTTAATTAACCGAGTAATGCCATTCATTTCCTCATTGAGGCTTTTGACGAATTTCTCTTCTTTGTGTAGGGCTTCCTTCTCAGCTTCATGTCCTCGTTAAGGAGTTGTTATCGGGGAATGACCCTGAGAAGATCATCATCAGCGTAGAAGTCCGCTCTTATTTCTCCTCCCTGAATGCTATAATTGGCAAACTCCTCCACGACAGACTTTCTCTTCGCCAGTTTAAACCCTACCTTGATTCCAAGATAAATTTGATAAGGGACATAGGATATCCAGATCTGGCGACGGCTATGGATGATGACCTTGATCGCTTAGACCGTGAGCTTCAGGTGTTTCATGAGCTCCGGGATGTAGGTGCCTCTTCATTCATTGCTGCCGAGTTGGATGCTCGCTTACAGACATGGCGCAGTACTCGGATGGTTGCCGAGCTCGAGATTCAGGTGCAGCGGGGCCGAATAGATCGAGTTGAGGCTGACCTTGCCACTAGATCATCTTCACTTGAGGAGCTTGATTCTCAGATAGATCAGCTCCGACGAGAACTCCGTGAGAAGGAAGACGCGAAGATGCAAAATCAGCAAGCACATGCTGCTTTATCTGATGAGCTGAAGTCCTTGAAGCAGACACTGGCTGAGACAGAGGAGGTTGCTGTGAGGACTTTAGCCGCGAGCGAAGAGTCCGTCAGAGCTGGGCTGCAGGAGGAGCTTAGGCGAGCTTATGATGAGAAGCTGTCTGAGTTTAGTCAGCAGGTTTTTAGCCATGGGCTTGATGTATGATCCTATTTGCTGAAAACTTTGACATTTGATATCGGAATCCGTTCCGCATGTAACGTTGTGCTAAGGGAATGAACTCCCTTAGACTTCGTGCTATGATGTCGAATACATAGACTTCGCCATTGTTACGGGAATAGGCTACCCGGCGACACGTGTTAGGTGTTGACTTTAGGATTTTTGGCTAACCCCCAGCCTTCAGCGGGTTTGATTAGCCTTTACCGACTACCGTTTGAGTCGGGCTAGCATGCGGATTGTCGGAATCCGTTCCGCATGTAACGTTGTGCTAAGGGAATGAACTCCCTTAGACTTCGTGCTATGATGTCGAATACATAGACTTCGCCATTGTTACGGGAATAGGCTACCCGGCGACACGTGTTAGGTGTTGACTTTAGGATTTTTGGCTAACCCCCAGCCTTCAACGGGTTTGATTAGCCTTTACCGACTACCGTTTGAGTCGGGCTAGCATGCGGATTATCGGAATCCGTTCCGCATGTAACGTTGTGCTAAGGGAATGAACTCCCTTAGACTTCGTGCTATGATGTCGAATACATAGACTTCGCCATTGTTACGGGAATAGGCTACCCGGCAACACGTGTTAGGTGTTGACTTTATCCCTACTTAGGTTTCGGGATAAAATACCCCAGACTGGTATTCTGGTGTCTTTTTCTACGGCGAAAGACTAAACCGGCGACGCGTGTTAGGCGTCGGCATATCCTTTCTTAGGATTCAGGATGAAATTCCCCATGCGTGTAAGGCATGGATTCTGGTGTTATTAATAACAACCTGTCACAATGTCGAATATGTGAACGGGTGTTCTTTTTAAACGGTTAAGAACTAACCGGCAGCGCGTGTCAGGCGCAGACTTATCCCTGCTTAGGATTCGGGATAAACTTCCTAGGATGAATCCTAAATTGATAAATTTCGGAAAAGATCGATGCGGGAAAGGCAGAATTTTATATTCTATTTCCCGGTCTTCTTTTAGGGTGAAGGCGAACCCGAAAACAAGGAAGGAAGAATTTTATATTCTATTCCCTGATCCTGGAAAGGAAGAATTTTATATTCTATTTCCAGCGAGGAAGAAACTAGAAGTGGGGTGTCCACTCCGAGAATCTGGAAGATCTAGATAAACTTACCTTTTATAGGATTGGTTATCTGATCGAAAGATGAATTCTTCGTTTATCGAAGCGAAATTTCAACTTTGATTATAACTATAAAAAAGTTTAACCAAAGAGAAAGGAGGGGAGTTCTTTCGTTTATCGAAAGGGGACTCCGAACTGAAAATGGACTTCTTGTTCATGGACGGAATCAAGAGGGCCGGATAAACATTTTTGTGGATTCACCGCCAGTTGGACTTGATCAGTGAAAGATTTTGGTGGTAAAGATGTTTTTGGGTTATCCTCTAGAATATTGAGTGTAATATTCTTCGAGGAACTTCCCGGTAAATGGGTTATCCTGAATGTACTAGGGATAGTACTTTTTCAGGAACTTCCCATTTATTGGCATTAATTGCCTGGCGCCTTCTTGAGTAATCAGGCGATATGCGCCGTTTGAATAGACTGTGTCTATTATAAACGGTCCTTCCCATTTGGGTTCGAATTTACCTTTCTTCTTGGAGGTGAGAATTATTGGTCGGCGAGCAGCGAGGACCAGATCTCCTTCCTTGAAGCTTCTTCGGCGGACTCTTTTGTCAAAAGCCCTTGACATCCTAGCCTGGTAGAATTCGATATGTTGTTGAGCTTCCAAGCGCTTTTCATCCAGCCTCTCGAGCTCTTCGAGACGCTTCTGATGTTGTTCTTCGGTCGTCATCTCCGTTGCGAGAGCGATCCGAAGGGAGGGAATTTGAATTTCCAAAGGTAGCACCGCTTCGCATCCATATACTAACGAGTACGGAGTAGCTCCCGTAGGAGTGCGTATGGTGGTGCGATAAGCCCAGAGTGCCTCCCCAAGTTTATCGTCCCAGTCTCGTTTGTTGGTCTTCACGAGCTTAGACAGGATCTTAATGATCGTCTTATTGAAAGCTTCAGCTAATCCGTTTGCAGCTGGATAATACGCTGTTGACGATACATCCTCGATCTTGAATTTATCACAAAACCTGATGAAAGCGTTGCTTATGAACTGTGGACCGTTATCGTGGATGATCCGTCTCGGCACGCCGTGTCGGTATATGACATGATGCTTGATGAAGTTGATGACGTTGTTTGTCTTCACTTCCTTAAGCGGAATCGCCTCAGCCCACTTTGAAAAGTAGTCAGTGATAGCGAGAATAAACCGATCACCTTTGACTGAAGGGGGAAAAATTGGACCGACAATGTCCATACCCCAAGTCTCGAATGGCCAGGATGTAGTTGATGTGTGTAATCGTTCTGGCGGTTGGTGCATATAATTTGCATGCACTTGACAGGCGTGACATTCTCGTGCATATTCGATTGCGTCACGTACCATTGTTGGCCAATAATATCCCATTCTTCTGATTCGATCATATAGCTTGGGACCAGGCTGATGCGCACCGCATTCTCCTTCGTGCGCTTCCTTAAGCACTTCTTTTGCTTCTTCGTTCGAAAGGCATCGGAGGAGCAAATCGTCATACCCCCGGCGGTATAACGTACGGGTCTCGATATTGTAAAAGAACCGTGGTGCTCTTCGGCGAATAGATTCTTTTTCTTTTACATCCTCCGGCAAGATGCCATATTGGACGTAGTCAATGATAGGAAAGCGCCAATCTCGGGACTCAGACCCGATTTGAGTTGAGTTCACCTCCTTGGTGTTTGGGCCCCTATCATCTTCTTCTTCATCGGTACCCATATTGTATAGGGGTACGAAGAGTTGATGCGATCTTACTGTGACTAGCAACTCTGTTTCAGGCGGTCGTGCGAGGGACACTGCTAGTGCCGCCAGTGCATCTGCATAAGCGTTCTGGAGGCGAGGGATGTATTCAATGAAGAATTCCTCAAAGGATTCCGCCATTTTGATGGCCTCCTGGTGATACGGTATCAGGTCTTGGTTCCTGACTTCATACTCTCCACGGACTTGGTTGACTATTAGCTGCGAATCTCCGAAAGCTTCAAGATATTCGACCCCCAGCTCTTTGGCGAAACTGAGTCCAATGAGAAGCGCGTTGTACTCGGCCACATTGTTGGAACATGGACCCGTTAGCGAATAGGCTCGAGGTATTACATGCTTTCCCGGAGAAACTAGGACGACTCCAACTCCGGAGGAGACTGTAGAACATCCGGGGGTTATTACCCTATTAACCTCTCTTGAAGCACCATCGAAATATAGTTGCCATATTTGTTGATGCGACGATGTAGTATTAACCTCGTGGGTTTCATCCGGCAAGTCATCATATACTTCCGCCGTATCTGTGGTCGGGCTTGCCGCCAAAAGATCACAAATTGCTTGTCCCTTGACCGACTTCTGCTGTTTGAAGTGCAAATCGTACTGGGATAGGAGGAGGGCCCATTTTGCCAAACGCCAGTTCATCGAACCCGGTTGTGTCATAAATACTCGCACGGGATTAACGCCGGAGATTACGTAAATCGTCTGTCCCACTAAGTAATGCCGCATCTTTTGCACTGCGAATACCAATGCGAGACATTCTTTCTCGATCATCGGATATCGGGACTCAGCGCCCACCAAAGTCCGACTTAAATAATAAACTGCCTGTTCGTGACCATTGTCATCATCTTGTGCTAACAAAGCACTGATCGAATGGTTCATCGCCTTGATGTAAATCAAGAACGGTTTACCTGATTTTGGTGCAACGAGAACAGGAGGATTTGTTAGATATGTTTTAATATCTTCAAATGCTTTTTGACAGGCGTCGTCCCAGATGAATGACACCCCTTTCTTGTTTAGCTTAGAAAAAGGTTGGCATTTCCCAGAAAGATTTGAGATGAACCTCCGGATATAAGCTAAACGCCCCTGCAATCCTCTAAGCTCTCTCAGATTCCTTGGAGGTTGCAGTTCGTGTATCGCCTTTACTTTATCGGGGTCGATGTGTATACCTTTAGTGGTAACGACGAATCCAAGGAATTTTCCGCTGGACATTCCAAGGAAGGATTTAGTAGGGTTCATCTTCAACTGGTGGCTCCGCATGAGATCGAACATCGTCTTCAGGTCCTTGATGTGATCCCCTTTGCTGCGGCTTTTTACAACCAAGTCATCAACATAGCATTCGACTGTTTTCCGGAGGTGCTCTTGGAAAATCTTAGTCATCGCCCGCTGGTATGTGGCACCGGCATTCTTCAGGCCGAAAGGCATCACTGTATAGCAGAAGACACCGAGAGGTGTTCTAAACGCCGTATGCTTCTCATCCTCCGGATGCATCTTGATTTGGTTATATCCCGAAAAGCCGTCCATGAAGGACATCCTCTCAAATCCGCATGTATTGTCGATGATGACGTCCGTGATTGGGAGAGGAAAATCATCTTTTGGGCATGCTTCATTCAGATTCCTGAAGTCGATGCAAATCCTGATTTTGCCATTTTTCTTCATGACGGGAACGATGTTGGCTAACCAGTCTGGATGTTGTTCCTCTCGGATAAATCCTGATTCGATCAACTTCTTAACCTCTGCCTCAATGGCTTCCATAATCTGCGGACGAAACCGTCTTTGCTGTTGTTTGACAGGTTTGGCATCCGGCTTGATGTCGAGGTGATGCATTGCCACATTAGGATCAAGCCCTGGCATATCTTCGTAGTTCCAGGCGAAGACGTCGATATATTCCCTGATGAGGGCGATTAGTTCCTCTTTCTCATCTGGGGGAAGACTACCGCTGATGAATATGGGTTTTGGATTGGCCTCATCGCCCATATTAATTTGGACTACTTCATCTTCGGTTGGTGGTTCTCTCTGTTCGAACCTGTCACCGTACTGCATACTTAGATGATGCACCCACGGGTCTTCCCACGTTGGCATTTGATCATCATCCTCCAGCGTGGATGGATCTGCTGTAGTCATGTTTGACATTAAGGTTTTGAACATTTCTCCCAGACTTGTATCAGAGTCCCACTCTGAAGCATCGGGAGAGTATCCATTCTTAGGCTTGTTAGCAATTTGATCAATGATCTGCCAACTACATTCCTCATCTGATGAAACATAACCTAAGCCTCGTCCATATTTATAATAATCCTCAGGCTTCCCTTTCGGTACATATACTGCTTTGGCTGGATTACGAGGACCTCGATCGAAATATAAACCTTCTCCGAGTGTGAAGTCGTATCCTTGCTTTTCCATAAGCTTGCGTGCTTCCGGACTATACTTAGACAAATGCCGACCGGGTTTGTCATCATCTTCATCTTCACTTAGGAAATGATCCCGTAATGGAGAACTTTTCCCTTTACCGTAAATTATTTCCTTCGCGCCCTTTATTTTGTTCGGGATGATCATGGTTGTTCCGAAAGAATGTTGGAGGCGTTCTTTCGTTACATAGGATGATCGGAGCGGCATATGCAAACCAGAATTATTATACAATTCCGTCATCATATTATCAAAAGACAAGGAGTACTCTAAATCATCATTTATTTCATCGGTGGCAAGTTGCCAGTTACAACTGCCATCTGACGATTGATCATCGTCAAGATTGATTACAAAGGGTACAATGTCATTTAGAACAAAACCACCATTGTAATCGAATCCGGCTTCGGAGTCAGCTTCTTCTCCGCTGTCCGCGCCCTGGACCGATGGTTCTGTATCGGATTCGTTACCATAAAGGAGAGAATCAGTGAAATAATTCTCAAACCCTTTAAATGGTTGCTTATCCGCGACCACCGTCCTAACTCTTCCATCAGTGTCGACATATTTCAGACACTGATGTAAGGTAGAGGGAACTATAACATTACTATGGATCCAAGGCCGACCCAATAGTAAGTTATATGACGTCTCAGCATCAATAACATAGCACGTGACCTCTGTCTTCAGATCGCCCATTTGGCACTTTACCCGAATTTTACCTAAAGGCCTTGACCCGCTGGTGTTGAATCCGTATATAACCGTGCCTGTAGACGCTAATTTGCTGACCGGAATGCCAAGGTTGTGCATCAGACGAAGTGGCATAATGCTCACAGCGGAACCCGGATCGACTTGGATCCGGTTGACTTCGCTGGAACCAATGTATCCGACGAAGTATAGGGGCCGATCGTGATTCGAATTTTTCGTTTGCATATCCTCTTTGGTGAAGGTGATGCAGGGAAGGTTCTTAGTCGCCATGTTGCACTGTTGACTCAGCGGTTCTGGCTGTTCATGCACCGGCTTGACTTGAGTCAGAAATACCTCTGCATTGGCCAAAGCTTCTTGTAGGGCCTCCCTGGTTTCTTTGGATAATCGCAGCAACTCATACAGCGTTATCCGTGCAGGAATGTTGGCTAATTGCGCCATAATGTCGAAGACTTGCGGAGTTTTCGAGCTTTCCGGTTTGTCTCTTCCAATCGGGCGACTGAAACGAGGCTGCTTCGGATTTTGCACCTCCTGAGGATTCTTCTCTTTTGGTTTATTCACCGGCTGTCTTCTAGCATCTTCACCCGGTGTAGTACTCGCAATCACCCCCATCTCCGTGAGAGTTTTGGCTGGTCCTCGTTTATTCACCCCCTGTTCACTGGGTGGTGGATATTTGTAGTGATACTCATTTCCGCTTCTAGTGGCGAAGACCTCTTGTTCTTCTTCGGAGAGTGGAAAAGCGAGAATACTTTCGTCATCTTCTCCCGGGATAGCAGAGACTCCACAGCAAGACTTTCCTTTCCCTTTGGATTTCTTCTTTGATGACGATCCGGCCCATTGTTCATCTTCAATTAGGTCGGGGTGAACCCATAGGATTTCACCATTTGGAGCTGTGTGCGGCACAAGTCCTTTTTGGCGCTGTCCATGCGGGTCGTCGTTCACCGTCTTCATCCCGACTTTGGTGATGTGCTTTGGCTCGAACCAAGTCGTAGGTACCGATCCGAAACTGATTGATACGGCGTTCGCTCCCACGTTCTTGGCAGGCTTCGGGGTTATAACGCCCACGTCAATGAGTGCCTGGATTTTGTCCTTGAGGTGGTAGCACGACCTCGTAGGGTGATGGACCGCTCTGTGATACGCGCAGTACTTTGGGTCCGTCACCTTGTTTGCTCCCTCCTGATCCACGATTGCTGGCAGCTGGATTTTGTTGTTCTCCAACAAATATTTGAAAATGCCGGGCACCTCGTCGTCTTTGAAGGAGTATGTCTTTGGAAACCTTGGCTCCAAAGACTTTTGCTTCTGGGACCGCTGCTGCCAATGAGGTTGGGATTGCTGTGGCGCTCGTTGCTGCTGTGGCTGTTGCGGTGCCCGTTGCTGCTGCTGTTGCTGAGGTTGCAACTGAAAGGTTTGGTTAGCATCAACAGCATTAAACTGAGCTTTACCTTTTCCTCTTTGGTTAAAGTTCTGCTTCGGAAGATTTGTTGCCGGTTGACCTCTCTCCGCCTTCTTCCTTTTGATGAACCGCTCAGCTTGCTCCCCTCGGACTTTCAAATCCTTCCACGTCTTGGATGGTGCCGTGCCCATTGCTTCCAACACGTCCAGCGAGAGGTTGTTGTGGCAAGTCTGGAGAATGAATTCCTCGGTGATCGGGTCCCGGCAATTCATCGCCTTGTTGCGGAACCTCTTGACGAAGGTGTCGACCAACTCCCCGTCTTTCTGCTTCTCATCGAGCAATGACCCAATAGAAACTTCGGTGTCGTCATCGAAGAAGTTTGCGAGGAACTTTGACTCCATGTCGTCCCAGCTATTTATGCTCCCTGGCTTGAGGCGACGATACCAATCGAAGGCGGCTCCGCGAAGAGTGCCAACGAATGACCGCACCATCAGAGGTTCATTACCAGAGATGACTCCCAAGTGCGATTTGAAATATATCAAATGCTGAGTAGGGGAACCCATCCCATTAAACGGCGTGAAGTTAATTAGACTGAACTTCGCCGGATATGGGATTGATTCCCACTCCCTTGGGTATGGACAAGGAATGCCCGTCTTTTTTGTCTCTTGAGCGGAAATCAACGTATTGATTTTGCTCTCGAGATTTTTGATCTTCAGGTTTTCGCTGGTTTCTTCGCCAGCATTCTCATTACCACCCCCTGCGTTGACGGGAGGATCATTGGTATTACGAGCATTCGCATCCTCATCTTCCAGATTAATCGGGTTACGATGATTCTGCTCGCCTTGTTGGTTCGCCAATGCTTGGATCTGTTGGTCATGCATTTCTCTCATCCGCTGCATGGCCATATCCATTTCAAATTTGAAACTTTCTTTCTGTTTAGCCAAAGCGTCTTCAAGCATCTTGGCCATCTGTTCCGCGCTTATCATCAGGGCCTCGCGGGGTTGTCCCTCACTGGATACAGTATTATCTGACGCCACCGCGGAACCGGCATCGGATTCTTCATCTTCTGAAGGGTGTCTTGTCCGAACCCTACCATAGGTTGCTCGTTCAATGGCTCCGGACTGCAGACGGGTTCTAGGTCGGGATGCTTTCAGTATTGTTTCGAGATCATCTCGTATCGACGTCCCTCTGTTGGTCATGTTGGCGGTGACTCTCGGATGTTCACCGTCTTTGACCGCTATTCTTCTTCGTTGGAAACGCCTATGCCTTGGTTTTGGCGTTTCGACACTAAGTCTCTCGAATACTGAAACCCTGTCAGGGACTGTCTTGACACAGTTGCATTCTGAGAGTACTGCCCGAATAAGCTTCGAGCAAGGACATTGCGCTTCTAATCTTTGAGGGCTCCTCTTTCTGGTTTTATTCGTACCCCCTGCACGATAGTACAGCTCGTCCGTTTGACGGTTGGAGCAACCCATCGTGTGTTGGCACATTCTCCCAGGTATAACGTCGTCGTCATCAGACGACAACATTTCCTTCTGAGGATGGTTTATCTTCTTCGGACCGTCCAGAGTCGCACGCCTTGAAACGCGCCTTTGTGAGCGTGAATCTCCAGCAGGCTCCTGTACTTCTATGCGCAAAGTTGTGCGCTTGGGCGCCGCAATTTTCTCCAAGTGCTGCGGGTTGCGGCGACCTCCAGCATGTGATATTGTTTGGGACTTCTTCATTGGTCCCAAGCGTTCTTGGACTGGAGCTTTACCTCGTTCTTTGGGAATAGGACCGAGGCGCTCCAAAACTGACTTTCTCTCCTGGGATGGTCCTGCAGGATTTCCCGGAGCAGTTGCAGAAATCACCGGCCGTTTGGATTGATTTGCCGGGTGTTGAACCTTTGGCGGTTGCAGGTTTTGCTCCTTAGTCTGGACCGCTCCAGACTTCGGCTTCCAAACCTTGCGAGTCGATGACTGTTTCTCGGCCACCTCACGCTGTAGCTTGCGACGGGCTTCTTCAGCTTTAGCCCGCGCTTGCGCAGATAATGCGCGGCGCTTGCGGATACGTTCCTCCAGTGTCGAGCGGTCCCGTTTGACACGAACCCACTCCATTGTTGATGGCTTGGAGGAACCATCCTTCATTTGCTGTTGAGGCTGTTTGCCTCGTTTGTTCTTCAGATCCGCATGGTAACGGACTCCGTCAACAGACTCCATGGCCTTGGCGAACTGCTTCGCGAGGCGTTGGCGCTGCCTCTGGCAAGCTCTCTTAGATAGAATCACCACGCCTTCGACGGCGGATTTGACCTGCTTCGAGGCCGGTAGGACTTCACCTGACGCAACTTCGGCGTCGAATGGGGTGAGGTCGTCGTTGGTGGCTTCAACTTCTTCGCACCAACGGACTTTTCTCCTGGAGGAGAACTTCTGAAACTTCTTGGACTTGGGGGAGGAGGTAGATCCAGACGAGGACACGTACTCCTCGTACTTCTGTTGGTCGAACTCATACTCGACCTCCTCCACGACCGGGATCGAGATCCGCGGCTGCGACGCTCCGATCTCAGCAGTGAGATCGGTGGCTCCCACTGTGGTCGCCAGATTGTTCGCGGGAAAAGTTGGTGTTTTCTTCATTATCGATGTCATTGCACTCAGTTAACAACTTTATGCGTTACAAAGAGATCCGGTCTTTTTATAAGATCCGGCTTACAATGAAAATCAAAATAAAACAAAGAAATCAAAATTACAACTTCTCTCTTTTACCGAACAAATCACAAGATCCTGTTATCCGGTCTCTTGCTTCTGTGGGTTGTTTGCCTGCGCCGGGGTTGCTTACCGTGGACCACCGCGTGATCTGGATCCAAGCAGATCTACGACGTATTACGGGTATTATCCCACCAAGGAGATAATAGCCGGGAGGGATCGTTTCACCAAGGAAACGACCGCTCGAATCTCGGGATCTAAGAACCAAGCTTAGATCCGGAGTGTGACGACGTAGATCTGAGGATTAGACTCTCTCGAACTCCTGCCTTTTTCGGTGCGGGTGCTCGCTAAGAATCAAATCCGGGTCTCCAAGTCTTCAAGCCTTCAGATCTCCGAGTTGAGGTGACAATCCGGCAGAGTTTCGGCTCTCTCAAAAGTTTCAGAAGAAGTCCCTCAAATGAACAACCACCCCCCCTATTTATAGCCTCTCTGAACTGTGCCTTTGTGCACAAGAGAGAGAGGGGGGGGAGTCGGGCCACCTGAGGGTGGCTCGGCTCATGCCGAGCCACCCTGAGGTGGCTCGGCTTCCGTTTCGCCGTTTTCCGGTGTTTTCCGTCTTTCAGTTCTTCGTTTGATTCGTCCGGACTTTGATTTGATAGCCCGGGTCTTTATTTGGCAGTATTTCCGCCTCGGTGTTTGAGTACAAATCTATTTTGTCGTTGGACGACTCGTTGACTTTCCGAACTGTTGGATTGGTTCCACAGGCGAACATATGCCGTTGTTTGTGTGCTTTATCGCCTCGTCGCTCGAACATCCGTTGATTTGTCGAACCATCATGCTGAACCATGCTAAGGGACCTATAGGTAATTTTATACGCCTACAAGGAGCCAACCGATGGCTAACCCTACAAATTCAAGTTTCATCTCCCATGGTAAAGGGAAGGCCCCTGTAGCTGCTGTTGATGCTAATCAGACGTCAAAACAGCAATCCCGGAGACAACAAAACACTTCGGATCTGAGATTCCAAAAAGAGTACTCCTTCAAGGACGAAGACATTCTAGCCATTTTCGAATCCCTCCTTGAAAACAACAAGATCAAGCTACCACCTATCGCAGATTAGGAGGAAGCTGATAAATACTTCGGATCCAAAGTACTGTGCGTACCACAGGAGGGTCCTTCATCCTACCAAGGCTTGTTTTGCTCTTAAAAATAGCATCCAAACCTTGGTTGAAGCTGGTGTCATGACGCTCAATTAAGTTGAATGAACACTCCGAAGAGTATATGAGTATAAAGTGCTTCTCAGTACTCCAATAGGTATACGAGTCTAAACTATTTCCTAATTTTAATGGGAAGTTCCTGGAAGAATATCGTATGTGATATTCTTAAGGATAACCCGACCATTCAGCTGAGTACAATGTTAGACCCAGTTTCACAAAGAAAGCTGGGGATGGATGTAACGGGAAGTTCCCGAAAGAATGCTATATGTGGTGTTCTTAGGGATAACCCAGTCACTACAAAAGGAGATGAATAAGAAGCTCCCACTTGAACTCTAAATGCTTCCAAGAGTGAAACACGTCCAATTGCCGGGATCAGTTTCACTAACTTTCAAGCACTCTTTTGCTGAGATGAGATTTGATCACTTTGTTGGATCAATCTTTCCTCACAAAAAACTCCCACTGTTGTTGATGATTTACAATCTTCCATCACAAAATCTCTCACTGATCAAATTAATTAACAGTGGGTCTACTAAAATTCTTTCTGGTTTAATCCATTAAAACTCATACTGTGTCTGTGCACTCAACACTCTCATTGTTAGAGTCAGGACATAATGTTTGGAATTTTAGTCTACTAATCTTTGATAATTGTCAAACCCATTCGTGTTAAGTCCTTATCACTTGACACCAAGAAACCCTACCGAGTGATTTGTATAAGTCAACACTCCCACTGTGATTTGTACTTCCACTCCCACTATCCACTCGGCCAAACCTTCCTATAGTTAGGACCACAATCAAAATCCCCTTTCGATTCCTTCAATGAACAAGAGGTCCACAAATCGAGTGATCAAACCTATAAAAGTTAGGGTCATCTCACACTCCCACTCTCACTTGGTCAAACCTTCCTACAATTAGGATCACAATCAAAATCCCATCTCGATTCCTTCAATGAACGAGAGGTCCACTTTCAAATCGAATGATCAAACCTCCCTACAGTTAGGATCACCTTAAACTCCTGCTTGGTCAAACCTTCCTACAGTAAGGACCAAAACCATAATTCACTCTCGATAAACGAGAAATCCATCTTTAGTTCGGTAATCAAACCTTCCGACAGTTAGGGTTATCCGAATCTTTTTGATTCTCGGAGTGGAGATCCCACTCTTAGTTTCACCTTCCCGGATTCTTGAAGTGGGGATCCCACTTTGAGTTTTATTTTACAACTGGAGATAGAATATAAAATTCTTCCTCTTCAGCTTTGGGAGATAAAATATAAAATTCTTCCTCTCCCGCATCGGGTTCGTCTTTGTCCTAAGAGAAGACACAACTTTTTCAAGTCCTAAAATTCGTGCCTCACACGCACGGGGAATTTTATTCCGAATCCTGAGCAGGGATAAGTTAAAACCTAACACGCGTTGTCGGTTTAGCCTTTCACTGATTTAAGAAGACACCAGAGTCTAAGTCTAGGGAATTTTATCCCGAAGCCTAAGTAGGGATGAGTCAGCGCTTAACCCACATTACTGGGTGGTTCGTTCTCGTAAAAACGACTGAGTCTACGTATTCAGTATCGTAGTAACAAAAATTCATACCTTTTATGCATGGGAAATTTTATCCCCGAATCCTAAGCAGGGATAAGTCAATACCTAACACGCGTTGTCGGTTAGTTCTTGACCGTAAAAAGAACAAAAGCTCACATATTCGACATTGTGGTAGGTTATTATTCATAACACCAAAATCCATGCTTCACACGCACGTTGAATTTTATCCCGAAGCCTAAGTAGGGATGAGTCAGCATTTAACCCGCGTTGTTGGGTGGTTCGTTCCCATAAAAATGACCGAGTCTACGTATTCAGTATCGAAGCAATAATATTCCATGCTTTTTATGCATGGGGAATTTTATCCTGAATCCTGAGCGGGGATAAGTCAATGCCTAGCACTCGTTGCCGGTTAGTTCTTAACCATAAAAAGAACAAAAGCCCACATATTCAACATTGTGACAGGTTGTTATTCATAATGCCAAAATCCGTGCTTCACACGCACGGGGAATTTTATCCTGAATCCTATGTAGGGATAAGTCAGCGTCTAACATGTATTGCCGGTTAGTCTTTGACAGTAAAAAGGATAAAAGCTCATATATTCGATATTGTGGCAGGTTGTTATTAATAACACCATAATACGTGCCTTACACGCATGGGGAATTTTATCCTGAAGCCTAAGTAAGGATATGTCAGCGCCTAACATGCGTTGCCGGTTAGTCCTTGATCGTAAAAAGGACAAAAATCCACATATTCGACATTGTGGCAGGCCGTTATTAATAACGCCAAAATCTACGCCTTACACACGTGGGGAACTTTATCTCAATTCCTAAATAGAGATAAGTCTACGTCTAACACGCATTGCCGGTTTAGTCTTTCGCCAAGTGAAGAAGACACCCGAATCTGAATCTGAGGACTTTTATCCTGAATCCTAAGTACGGATGAGTCAGAACCTAACACGCGTTGCCGATTAGTCTATTCCCGTAAGAAAGACGAAGTCTACGTATTCAATATCATAGCACTAAGAGAGTTAACTCTCTTTGCACAATGTTACATGCAGAACGGACTTAAATAATCTGCATGCTAGCCCAACTCGAACGGTAGTCGGTAAAGGCACGCCAAATCCGTTAAAGGTTGAGGGTTTGCAAAAAATCCTAAGTCTACGTCTAACACACGTCGCCAGGTAGTCTATTCCTATGAGAAAGACAAAGTCTACGTATTCAATATCATAGCACTAAGGGAGTTAACTCTCTTAGCATAACGTTACATGCAGAATAGACTTAAACAATCTGCATGCTAGCCCGACTCAAACGATAGTCGGTAAAGGCTCATCAAACCCATTGATGGCTGAGGGTTTGCTAAAAAACCTATAAATATGAGAGTCATTGATGCACCAACTCTATTAGTTGGTCTCATGACTTGAGGATCCGACAACATTCATACATGCAGATAAATCAGCTTTAACAGTTGGTCCTGCAGTCCCACATTTGTGACCGCCACGCTCCAATGCCTTAAGAGTTTAAACTGTGTAAACTCCAGCAAACGTACGAGTATAAACTATCTTAACACCGGTCAGCATGTTACAGCAAAGGTTAACGCCGGTCAACGCAAAGGTCGATGTCGGTCAACGCGTCGATGATTTCGCTAAATAAGGCTAAGGAAAGATTTCGGGTTAGTGGATGATTCTAGGGAGTTCAATCACATTCATATATGAATTCCCAACAAAGATAATTAGTTCAAAGTCAACTCAATGACAAGAGCTAAGTTCAGAAACTTACGCATCAATTTCAGTTCAAGATTTCGACAACGGTCAGATGATAAACCAAGCGTCGGAAGAACTTTATCTATTCGAGAAAACACTAAATAGACTGAAAGCTAAAGAAGTCAAGAATTGAAGCCAGCTACAAGTCCTTTGACACAGACTGAAGGTGGGGGCTATCATATCCAAAGCATTCCAGACTCCTCTATAAAAGAATGAGTCTGAAATACTTTGGAGGGGGTATCTATAGGCGTCTAAAAATACCTATAGGTATCCGCACATATCTCAAGACAAAAAGAATGCAATGAACACCATTATTCAAGTTGAAGGGGATTGTCCAAGTCAAAGAGGATCATCTGATGCCGACAAGTGCATGAAGCGAATCGGCAAAACATTAATGACGTGGCGACGAACCACCAGAACGGCCAACGCCAGGTGGCCCGCGTGCTCACCGGCCACCACCAAGTGGCTCGCATGCTAATCAGCCACCAAAATAGCAAACCAAGTGGCCCGCGTGTTCACCGGTCACCTCTAAGTGGCCCGCACGCTCATCAGCCACCTCCAAGTGGCCAGCGCTCTCATCAGCCAGCTCCAAGTGGCCCACGTGCTCATCAGTCAACTCCGAATGGCCTATACGCTCATTAGCTAGCTCTAAGTAGCCAACAAGTTCACTGGTCACCTCCAACATAACGAAATGTATGATGCGAATCGGTGAAGCATACGAGTCAACGTAACACATGAAATGGCAAAACAACCTAGCTAGGAGTTGTGTTTTGCCCAAAAGGGACGAAACACCATGCGTGACTCACACATACCATGTGTGGCTTGGCTATTTGTAGATCTCTTCACTAGCTTTCCAACGCATCTTGAATCACCTCATTCCAAGATCGGACGAGAGAGTTAGAGCCAAAATACCCGAGGACGTACGAATTGGCTCGCACAGTGCCGAGACACCAATTGAACAAAACACCATGTGTGACTCGCATATACCATGTGTGGCTCAGCTATTGGAAGTTGTAGATCTCTTCTTCAACTTTCCAATGCATCTTGAATCATCTCATTCCGAGATCGGACGAGAGAGTTAGAGCCAAAATACCCGAGGACATTCGAATTGGCTCGCACAGTACCGAGCCACCAATTGAACAAAATACTATGTGTGACTCGCACATACTATGTGTGGCTCGACTATTGGAAGTTTTAGATCTCTTCTCCAGCTTTCCAATGCATCTTGAATCACCTCATTCCGAGATCGGACGAGAGAGTTAGAGCCAAAATACCCTAGGACATACGAACTAGCTCGCACAATGCCGAGCCACCAATTGAACAAAACACCATGTATGACTCGCACATACCATGTGTGGTTCGGCTATTGGAAGTTGTAGATCTCTTCTCCAGCTTTTCAACACATCTTGAATAATCTTATTTCGAGATCGGACGAGAGAGTTAGAGCCAAAATACCCGAGGACGTATGAACTAGCTCGCACAGTGCCGAGCCACCATTTGGTGGCTCAAACAAAGAATTGATATTTCAGCTATGATGTGATTTGATTCTGGAGAAACTCAAAAGATAAAAGTTGTTGGTCTCTTCGTCAGATTTCTAACCCATCTTGAATCACCTTATTCGGAGATCATACGAGAGAGTTAGAGTTAAAATACCCGAGGTAATGCGAACTGGCTCGGCCAAGGCCGAGCCACCGAGAGAGTTAGAGCCAAAATACCCGAGGACGTATGAACTAGCTCGCACAGTGCCGAGCCACCATTTGGTGGCTCAAACAAAGAATTGATATTTCAGCTATGATGTGATTTGATTCTGGAGAAACTCAAAAGATAAAAGTTGTTGGTCTCTTCGTCAGATTTCTAACCCATCTTGAATCACCTTATTCGGAGATCATACGAGAGAGTTAGAGTTAAAATACCCGAGGTAATGCGAACTGGCTCGGCCAAGGCCGAGCCACAAAGTGGTAGTTCGCGCCGGTTCGGTTCGATTCGCACCCGGTTCGGTTCGTTTGAACCTGGTTTGGCAGATTTTATCCAAAAACACGTTTTGACAGTTTTCGACGGGTTTTCACGAGATTTCTTCTGTTTCAGAGGTTCCCAACTACATTGATATCATCTCTACACATGGTTAGGTGGTTGTCAACTGAGGATAAGACCAAATCCATCGTTCTTATCAGAAAACCCCTCAACTGAAGCCTATAAATACAAGCCTAGGGGCTCATTTCACATCGGGAGATCAAGAGGGCGAAGTGCTGTCAAAATTGAGAGTGAAGCCACGAATTTCAGAGGGTTAGCAAATCTTGACGAAGTTTCTCCATAAACAAAAAGAGAGTTCGAGAGATCTGAAACCCCTTTCCCCCATATTCCTCTGGATTTAAGCTTGGTCTTAAATCCCCTTTCCCCCATATTCCTCTGGATTTAAGCTTGGTCTTAAATCCCGAGAAGAGTCGTAATCTCGCTTGGTCGGGATTACCGTATTCCTCTGGATTTAAGCTTGGTCTTAAATCCCGAGAAGAGTCGTAATCTCGCTTGGTCGGGATTACCGCTGTAGCGAATACTTCCTTCGTGAAGTAGGAGCTTTGATTTTCAATCTGTCAACCGGATCTGATCCGTAGCGGTCCACGGATATCAACGTCCCCGGCACAGGCAAAGATCCCACGCAAACAACAGGCGATAAACATCTGTTGTGTGTTGTTTGAAGGAATTGTAATCTTATATTTTCATTGTGTAAGAAGATCTTATAAAAAGATCGACTTTTTATTTATTTGAGTTTATTGTAATGACTAAAGTTGTAATAGATTCGATGACAATGAAAATAGCAATTTCTGACCCAAACAACGTCTCCATCATCCAAAACATCACGAACAAAATAGAATCTGACATCGATGTGCTTCATGCGTGCATGATAAACCTGGTTTTTCGCCAAATAGATAGCCGACATGCTATCACAAAATACCCGAATGGTCTCCTGTGTAATCCTCAAGTCCTCCAATAATCCACACAACCACAAAGCCTCCTTAACAGCCTCAGTCACCGCCATATACTCCGCCTCTGTAGTAGAGAGAGCCACTATGGACAAAAGTGTACATCACCAATATACCGGTGCACCTGCTAATGTAAATACATAACCTGAAGTAGACCGGCTCTTGTCAAGATCTCCAGTAATATGAATCCACGTAACCAATACAATCCTGCCTATTCTTCTCATCCTTCTAAAATACCAAACCAACATCCACGGTGCCTCTAACATACCGTAGAATCCACTTCACGACCTCCCAATGACCCTTCCCAGGATCGTGCATGTATCTCGATACCATGCTCACGGCCTGTGATAAATCTGGCCTCGTACACATCATCGCATACATCAAGCTACCAACTGCACTGGCATATGGGACCTTCGACATATAATCTCTGTCCTCAACTGAAATAGACGACATCAACGCTGAAAGCTTAAAGTGGGGAGCCAATGATGTGCTAACTACTTTTGCATTACCATCAAAGCTGAATTTCTTCAACATCTTCTGTAAATAGCTCTTCTGTGTAAGCTTCAATCTCCCCTTCACCATGTCTCTCTCGATCTCCATACCCAATATCTTCTTTGCTTCTCCAAGATCCTTCATCTCGAACTCGGATGACAGCTCCTCTTTTAACTTTCGAATAGCCAAAGAATTCCTTGAAGCAATAAGCATATCGTTAACATATAAAAGTAAATATATGTGCTCACCATCCTATAGCTTGTGCATGTAAACACATGGGTCATATGGTCTCCTCGTGTACCCATGGCCAATCATGAAGCTGTCGAATCTCTTATACCATTGTCTTCGCGATTGCTTCAAACCATAAAGAGACTTCTTCAGCTTGCAAACAAATTCTTCTTTTCTTGCAGCTTTGAATCCCAAGGGTTATGTTATGTAGATCTTCTCATCTAAATCTTCATGTAGAAAGGCTGTCTTTACATCCATCTGGACCAAATCCAAATCCAACTGTGCCACCAACGCCAATACATGTAGAAAGGCTGTCTTTACATCCATCTGGACCAAATCCAAATCCAACTGTGCCACCAACGCCAATAAAATCCGAATCGACGAATGCAATCCAACTGTGCCACCAACGCCAATAAAATCCGAATCGACGAATGCTTCACAACGGGTGAAAATACCTTATTGTAATCAATGCCCTCAAGCCGTGCATATCCTTTGGTATCTCTATGTATACCTCTTCTACTAGATCTCTATGAAGAAATGTATTCTTCACATCTAGTTGGTGTTGCTTTCATCCACCATTTACCGCCAGAAAGATCAGAACCGAACAGTGCTCATCTTCGCCACCGGTGAAAAAGTCTCATCATAGTCGATGTCATATGTCTGACTGTACCCTTTTGCCACCATATGACCCTTGTAGAACTCAACCAGTCCATCTGAATTCTGATTCACAGTGAAGACCCACTTGCATCCAACTGCTCTCTTCCCTTATGGTAGTTTTACTAACTCCCAAGTGCGGTTTTTCTCAAGAGCCTCTAGCTCCTCGTGCATAGCCGTTTTCCACTTTCGGTCCTTCTTAGCAACCTGCCAATTATTAGGTACAGTAACAGAGTCAATTGATGCAATGAATGCTCCATGTGTAGTAGAGATTTTAGAATATGATACAAACTGGGCAAGATCCCAACCATATCTATCGGGAGGATTTCCCGCATTGCTGTGAGTAGTCCTCCGTACTAACATTGGTGTGGGAGGAGTAAGTAGAGGAATGATATCACATTGAGAGAAATCTGGTAGTGGTGTAGGTGTCTCAGGAGTTGGGGCAGGCGTTGGCAAGGGACTTGGCACCAGTGACACTGTAGGTACTGTTCCTACAATTTGCTTCCCTTCCTACTATAGGTAAGTAGCTTCTCTTGAACCGTGGGCCTAACACCTCTTGTCTCCTTCTCCTCGTCTTCTTCATTCTCCTGCTCCTCCTCAACCAATTCTTCCTCCCAAGGAATCGATAGAGAAATCGATTTCTCCACATTATTCTCCACATTGTTCACATGCCTCTCACCATTCTCCCCATTTCTCCTCATACTCTCAATATCGGGCGAGTCACCAACGGATGAAGTTACCTCCCGGGTATAATATGGCTCGAGTTCTCGAAAGTGTACATCCATACTCACAAACAGTCTCTTCTCCACAGGGCTCCAGCAAACATATCCCTTCTGAGTAGCAGAATATCCTACAAAGATGTACTTTACCGCTCTAGGGGCAAGCTTCTCGACGGATGGCCTGTTGTCCTTCACAAAGCACACCCAGCCAAACACCTTCAATGGAAGAATCCCACTGTTATCTCCCTTCAACGTCTCACACGGAGACTTCCAATCCAACACTCTCGAGGGCATTCTGTTGATCAGCTGAGCTGCGGTCAACACTGCTTGCCCCCATAATGTATCTGGGACATTCATGAAGATCATCATGCTTCTAACAACCTATAAAAGATGTATGTTCTTCCTTTCCGCTACCCCATTCTGAGCTAGCGTGTATGGACATGTAGTCTGGTGCTGTATTTCCTGATCTGATAAGTATTCCTGTTGGTATACTCTGTCCCATTATCAGACCTCAATACCTTCACCACTGCTTCGTATTGAGTCTGAACATACCTATGAAAGTTTTGGAAGCAACCAAACACTTCACTTTTATTTTTCATCAAGTATAACCAAGTAACACGAGAGAAGTAATCAATGAAGGTAACAAAATACTTGTATCCATTCATAGAATTTGTGGAACAAGGCCCCCAAACATCTGAATGTATCAGGTCAAATGCATGAGAACTCCTATGACCAGAACTAACATAAGAGCTTCTATTAAGCTTTCCAAACTCACATATGTTTGGGTGGAAAACTGATTTCATTGATGAGTCCATTGCAGCTTCAAACACTTACAATAAACTCAAACAACAAAATATAGCCTTTTTATAAGACTTTAAATCAAAAGTTACAATTTTCTCTCAAACTACACACAATAGAAGTTTATCGCCTATTGCTTGTGCGGGATCGTTGCCGGTGCCGGGGTTTATCCGTGGACCGCCTACGGATCAGATCCGGTGAGCAGAAGTTTGGATAATTAATGCTTTCGCTTCACGAAGGAAGTGATTGCAGTAGCGACGATTTTGACTAAGCAAAATCACGGCTCTTCTCGGGATTTAAGACTAAGCTTAAATCCGGAGGAGGGTGGAATAAGTCTCAGATCTCTCGAACTCTTGCTTTGTTGAAGAACTCCGCCAAGATCTGCTAACTCTCTGAAATTCTTGCTCCAATCTCCAATTTGACAGCACTTCGTCCTCTTGATTTCCAGATCCTTCAAAAATGAACCCTAGGGCTCTTATTTATAGGCTTGGTTGGTGGTTTTCTTGGATCAAAATGAGGGCTTCCCTCTATCTTCAGTTAGCAACTATCTAACAACAATATCAGAGCAGTTGGAACCTCAAATCCCGAAAGAATCCATAAAAGAACCAAAAAAACTAATTCTGGCCGATTCACCGAAGTGGCTCGGCCTTGGCCGAGCCACCAAATGGTGGTTTGAACTTGGCCGAGCCACCATTTGGTGGTTTGACATTAGCCGAGCCACCATTTGGTGGTTTGACATTGGCCGAGCCACCAAATGGTGGTTTGACATTGGCCGAGCCACCATTTGGTGGTTTGACATTGATCGGGCCACTTGGTGAATCTTCTCTTTTTGAATGCTGACGTTTATCGCCTCCTCTTCGTCTCGAGCCGTATACGGGAGCTTATAGGCATTTTTGGACGCCTACAACATACATCGCACACAAGTTTCTGTTTATTTGCTTTCTCAAATAAAGATGGATATAACCTACTTAAAACACTAAAGGATGAGTGTCCCAAGCGCTGGTGATGAAGCATCAACACACTCTCAGTACTCATCTCAGATCTTACTCATGCTCTCTCTACCATTGACACCAATACCGAGTCCAACCCTTCACGATCAGGTACCACAATCTACTACTCCATGTGCCATTCCCAAGTCTTCGTCCTGTCCCCTTCTCCTGGAAGATCACCTTGGAAATGTCAAAAGAAACAATGCATTTTAGTTAGAGTATGATAGAACTAATGGATAAAAGATTGACTGGAAAGGAAGGAGCATGCAAAACATTGGACAAAGTTATAGAACCTGTACAATTGACTGTACCCTTACCAATCACTGGCTGAAATATATCATCAGCTATTTAGATACTATCAGCCGATGCTAGATGAGTATATGATGAGAACTCACTAGCATTACCTGTCACATGTCGAGACGCACAGGAGTCGACTATTCTGATGATCTATCAGGAGACATAGAAGCAAGAGCATGTACAGTACACTTGGTCGGATGAGCATAAGTAGCAGTGTTGTCTCTGGCGAAGAACGAAGTGGATGCCTCCTTAGTCCCACTCCTCATGTCTCCATCTCCTGCTACTTTCTGCTTTCTCCTCAGTATCTCCAGGAGCGCATGAGCCTCCTCAGTAAAGACCACCTCAGCTACTTCTTCTCCCTCTGCTACCATCAGATTCGCCCAGTTACCTGCACCTCTTCCACCTCGTCGACCCCCAAGGCCACGACCATGACCTCTGAACTATCCACGTCCACCCGAATCTCCTTCCTTGGGTGGTTTGGTGCAAGCATGCCTTAGATGACCCACTTTACCATAGTTGTAGCACTACCGAGTCTCCCCCTTGGATCTACTATTGTTAGAGGCCTCCAGTGCTGACTTCACCACAGGAAGTCCACCTGTCCCCGCCTACAGCCTAATGCGAGTCTCCTCCTGAATCATTGCCGAGACTGACTCCTCAAGTGTGGGAATCTTCGGCTGAGCTAGCAGCAATACAATCCTCTGAACAAACTCTGATGCCAGCCCCTTGAGAAACACCATAGTCCTCTCATGTAGAAAGGCCTCTCGCTCCTTACAATCCAGGTCCTTGCAGCTCATCCGAGGTGAGAAGTGATCATAATCTAGCCACATGCACTCCAGCTCTGTGGCATACTCCTGTACAGTCCTCTCTCCTTGGACTGTGGCGTCGATCTCTCCTTTGATTTGGAACACCCTCAGGTTATTCCCCACCCCATAATAGGTCCTCCTCAACTTCTCCTAGACATCCTTCACCTTCTCAATGCCATCCACTGTGGCGGCGATCGACTAGACCAATGAGTTAAGGAGCCAGATGTACACCAACATATGAGTGGACTTCCACTCATCTCTTCCCACCGAGCCCTCAGCCGACTCTGTCTTCTCTCCTGTCAAGTACCCCTCCAGGTTCCTCCCTGCAAGGGTGTATTTCACCCGTCGTGACCAGCCCAGGTAAGTATCCGGTCCATCAAGCTTTAGATCGATGGGTGGAAGTTCCAACTTCATCGGTGGCCTTGTTGCGCTCTCACCAGCCTACAACTTCATCAACTGCATTAAAGTTGATACCTCCGCGGGGTTCAACTTCTTGATGATCTCCTCCATCGATCTAGATCAACTACCAGTTCTCCTTCTCTTGAACCCTTGTTGTGCGCAGTGAAAATTTCGGCAGCACTTCTGCTACACAACAAGAGTAAGATCTCAACTAAATTATCGTTTCTCAAAGGAAAAAAGAATCGAAAGTGATATATCTCAACACCGTGAGATATACACTCTTCCTCTCATCAGTTCTAGGACTAAAAAATATCGAGGGAATCTAACAAGCTACACATCCTCTCATCAGTTCTATGACTGATATGTCGAGGGAATCTATCACGCTACACATCATCGGCACCGTCACCTTGTGGAGCATTGCGAGCGAGAGCTCAACGCTTAGGCGGGTGCAGCGGCGCGACAAACAACGCGCGCGGGCAGCAGCAGCGGAGCGCGGCGCGCGCGGGGTGTCAGGTGGCAACAGCTTGGGTTGGGGTGGTTGTGAGTCACGATGCTAGGGCGGCAGCTAGGGTTAGGGTTATGAGGAAGGTGGCGGCTAGGGTTTTAGCTTTGATACCATAAAGAATTGAAAACCCTAATACTTTATTGCTGAAATCTCTTGGGCTTATATAGGCCCCTACAAACACAACCTTACACATAACCCCCTACATATTTCTAATATGTCAACAACTTAAAACATACTGCTCTAATGCGGAGCGTTCTGATAAAATTTGTATTCTTCTCTCTTCTTAAAAAGAATCATGCAGGCTATCTTGATTTTTTTTACTGAAATCTAGTAATAAGAGATACTTCCAGGGATCTTACAATAATATTAATGGTATATGAAATGTAGAACAGATTTCGGATCCATGCAATATAAGAGGCTTGGGGATTATGTAATGCTGTTGGCAGAGATCACACTTTTTCTACTCCAGTATTATGAAGGTTATGACAATATTAAAAAAAAAACCTAATTTGTCATGCAGTCATATGACAAACTTCTATCTAAAGCATTATATACGTGAATTAGCCACCAAGTGATCAAGACAAAACTTAAGATTTTCCTATAAAGATTCTGACACAACTGAATTCTAACTTTAAATACAAAACCTTTTAGTACATCTCTCAATGCAAAGAGTCCTCATCAGCAACCCAAATACCCCCGTTGCTCCCAAATTCATCAGGCTCTTGCAATGGCTCCAAAGAGTCCACAATGTCCCTCATCAGTGGCCTAGCCTTTGGATTCCTACTAAGGCAGTGGTAAGCCAGCATGGCTGCTTTATGAACTGATCTCCCTGGATATTCTCCATTGAGTCTCGGATCCACAATTTTCAATAATTTCTTCTTGTGGGTAAGAAGAGGGAGTGCCCAATCTGTAAGTGTTTGCTCTCGGACTGGTCGAGACTTGTCTAAAGATCTCCGACCTGTTAAGAGTTCGAGGAGGACAACACCAAAGCTGTAAACATCGCTCATTGAAGTGAGGTGGCCTGTAGAAACAAAAAGGAATTTATTAATGTTAGATAAGGAAAAAAAAATTCCTACAGAGTTTATGCTAAGAGGGTCTCGCATCCATTCTGTTCAAGTGTGGGTTTGTTATAGCAAAAAGCTTGAGATAAGATATAATTCTATACTGGGAACAAAACAATTAGATAGATATATGGTTAAATATAGGATTAATTGCACATAAACCCCCTGTAGTACCTCTGTTTTGAACTTATTGCTCCTGTAGTTTCATTAGACCCCCTGGATTAAATTTTTTGACTGTTTGACCCTCGGTTAGAGTCACTAATTCATGCAGGGTGAATATCTGCCAAATTTTCACTAAGGATAAAAGAGTCAAACGACAAAAGAGGAATAGGTGGGCTGCCGGGGGGGGTTGGGGTTGGTATATCTGCAATAATGAAATTACAGGGTTTGTAAGTGCAAATATATAGAGAGAGAGAGAGAGAGAGAGAGAGAGAGAGAAACTTATGTCAACTTAAGTGGACGTTCACTTAAGTTGACATAAGTTCTCCTATATATATATATGGACCCATGATTAAATAGAATAGCACTTTGAGTCAATTTGGTTTTAAATAAAGAGCTTAGTCCATCTCCATTCATGGGCCTCTCATACAGGAAGAGAGAACACGATACATGGTAAACAATAACAACAACAAAGCCTTTATCCCAAATGTTTGGGGTCAGCTACATGAATCCTATTTTTTTCCCTCTCCATTCTATTATGAGTCATCTCCTCGGTTAAGTTAACCAAAACACGATAGATGATGTATTACCAATTTTAAAACACGATACATCATGTATTACCAATTTGAAATTAGTGCAATTAGTATATATCACTGCAAACAATTAAATATCAATTGATCACAAACTTTAAAATGTGTGTTAGGATACATGTCGTGCCTTCCCCGAGGGCCCTTTATAGTATTTTTTTCTGTTAATAGTTGTTATAGTAATAAAATTTAAAGGAGATAGTAGAATAATGTCTAGTCTCTGGCAAAATTTACCTGTCATTATGTACTCTGGAGCTGCATAGCCGTAGGTTCCCATGACCCGTGTTGAGACGTGAGACTTGTCGCCAACGGGTCCATCTTTTGCTAGTCCGAAGTCCGAGAGTTTTGCATTATAATCCTAATTGTGAGGTATTATAAACACTAACATTCAGTATTCGGCATTATAAAATCTTAATTGAATATACAGGCACTAGAGTTTCCGTGAGCAGGGCCATATATATTTATTCTTATAAGATATTGCATAATGAGAAAGGTTAATTTCTTTATGTATGGTTTAAGGGCAAAACATAAACGCTGTCCATATGTATATCATATTTCAGTTTATAGTCAATATGCAACCAATAAAGCCCATGCTCAAATAAGCATAACGCCACAATGGTGCATGCATCCAAAATCAATGATGTCTAGAAATACAGATAAAGAAAATATTATATTTCGAGAGTATAAAATGAGAAAAATGCACGAATTGTTAATAATATAAGATTTATATATCACCGGACACCAACTTTAGGATAATTTAGATCTATTGTGCATAATCTTCTCAGTTCTCTTTTTTCCTTTAACAATTAGCCGTCTGCTAGGGGCAAACTTAAAATAAATATCTCAAATAAAATACAAGCCATACACATTATTTACAAAGATAAGATTTTCAGAAAAAATTAGATTTTTATTATCAGCCGAATTTGATAAGTTGCAACAGCATACATAGTGGTCATCAAACAATATTTGAAGCTTCAGCAGACTAACCTGGTCTAGTAAAATATTTGATGTCTTGAAGTCACGATATATGACTGGTTTCTTAGCATCATGGAGAAATGCAAGGCCTTTCGCTGCACCAAGAGCAATTTTCATTCTGGTTGACCAAGGTAGGGGAAGCAACATTCCTACATAGATAATAAATATAACCAGTAAACATAATGTTAATACAGTTGTAAAGTATCATATGTATTAATATATATACTTACTAAATCTAGATAGAGATTAGTAAAATAAAATAAAAATTCTTCCAGCGAAGAATTCATGATTCTGAAACATAATATCAAGATGCCAAGAAAGCAAGAGTAATATGCTGAAATAAAGCATCACGTCACAAAAGGAGCATGTAATGTTATTAAGTTATTATTTGTACTCATTCTTATTGTAATTTTTTTGCTCCACGTGCTGCTTCTATGGAAGGATGGTTGGAAGTGTATGGACCTGAAAAGCAGCAAAATTATATCATTGTTGCAAATATTTTCTTCATTGAATCATTTACTTATTTTGCTCCTTAAAATGTTTTCATCAATGATTTAACTGATGAATACAAGGTCAAACAAAAACACAGATGCATCTAGTTTGCTTAGGTATTTTATTTCACCCATGCCCACCTTTTCTTCTTTAGAAGAAAATACCTCATCAAGCAAAACATATATACATATATAAAGATGATAATTCTCTAAACATGTACGACCTTATACCAACTCTTAATATATGAATGATACCAAACATTTACAGTGTATAAAAATCTATAAAGATAAAATACTTGGTCAATACCACATGGAGAGATCCTAGCAACCTTTAGATGATGTCAGTTCCGAGCTACCAACTTATACAAGACTGTTTGATTTTCACTTCATCCAGTGTTATATTATCTTGACATTTTGCCTTTAATTTTTTATGTGTCAAAACACTTCGACACTTCATGGACACTCCAAGTATTTCAAGGAGATAGAACGTGTTGCCACAAGAAGTCATCACTTCCCAATTAAATACTGAGATATCATATATATATGAAGACCTTCAGTAAAGTTTTGAATTAAGCTAGTCTATTGACTGATAGATTATGTTTATGTGAAGATATATCCTCCATTTAATGTACCAATGTCAACTCCAAGGGGCACACAGATTTTACACAAGATATCTGTAAATGGAAAATTGAACATATGATCCGCAATTTTTCCTTAAATTCTTAAACTGACAAGATAACTAGTGAAAATAATGAGAACGAAAACCATATCTCCACAGGTTGAAAGATGAAAGGCAAAGAAATGTAACTGACATCATGAAATGTGGACATTAAGAAAGATTGAGGGGGCGCACTCTCTAAAAACTACTTAGCGTATGCCACAACAAGGCTAGGGACTATAGTTCAGAGATTGGAGGCTTCAGATTCTCCAACAAAAAATCAAAAGAGAAATATCAAAATTATAAGCATAGAGAATTACTTGAAAATAGATTAGCTTCCACACTCCCTCGAGCCATGAACTCATATATCAAAACTCGGTGCTTATCCTCACAGCAATACCCGATAAGTTTCACTAAGTTTGGATGTGAAAGTTGCCCAAGAAATATTACCTCGGCCTACATAAAGCACAAAATTCTCTCAGGAAATAAATCATCAAAATTTCATAAAACCCCCATGTACTTTGGGAGGGTTTTTCACCAAATCCCTCTGAACATTCAGAATGCAAATTTATTACTCTATTAATTAGCATCGTTTATAAGATTTTCCGATTGTTCAGAAGTGTTTAGGAGAATTTCGAACGTTTAAGAGGTTTCATGCAAAACCTTCAAAGCTCAGGGGGTTTTGTGAAATTTACCCTAAAATTTTATAGTAAGCAAATAAAGATAATTACCAGCCATTCTCTATGACCCTGAAAACTATTATCAGCGTCATGGACCTTAACAGCTACTTGAAGAGATAATAGCCCTTGCCTAAGACCTTCGGTAATAAATCCATTATATACATTTCCAAATCCCCCTCCTCCCAGAAGATAATCTTGCCTAAAATTCCCTGTAATAGCCTTAATTTCATTGAAGGAGAAAGCTACCAATGGATTTTCAGCTGAATTTCCCCGTAAATCTTCGATTTCCTCAGGGCTTGACGGTAATTTGCTTTCTTTTTTCACTATTTCTTTCACCGGAGGACTTTCTGCTTTTGATGATTCTAGGCAAAAAATGAAAGTAAAAAAGATTAATTAAAAGAAAAAGAGAAACAAAGAGTCCTTAAGCGCAAACTGTGTGATAAATTAACCTTGCTGCAAAAATAATTTTTGATTATTCTTTAGTTTCATTGCATGCTAAAAGAAACTAACAACTTGTATCATTTTGGACTGTTTCTGATTAATTAAGATCATTATTACTAAACAGGGCAAAGATTAAGAACTTATTAGTGAGCTCCACAAATAAAATCATAAAAGATAACACATCATTATCATCAGAAAATTAAATACTGAGAAGCAAATCCACAATATGTTATACTACTCATTAATTAAACAAGGGCTCCAATGACTATGGAAAAGTATAAATTTTAATTTTTCTTGAGCGATATAAACTTCATTTCTACATTCTTTTAGAAAGGACATCCAATTTGAAGAATGAGTAGCAATAGGCAACCATTCAAACACAGAAGACTTCGGTATCAGAAAAAAAATTAAATTATCATTATTAATTACGTTTAACTGAGTAAGGTTTAAATCAAGGGTAATTTCACTAAACCCGCAAAAAATTTAAGCATTTCGCAGGAAACCCCCCAATAACTTTCAAAATCAAACTCCTAATAACTTCTGCGTTTTGCAGAAAATCTCCAATGAGTTTCTGCGTTTTGCAGGCAATCCCAGTAAGTTAGAACCAAAAAACAACATAAAAAAGCATTTTGAAAGATATTGGGGTTTAGCGTAATTTAGCCAAAAGATATTGGGGTTTCTGCAACAATTATTGGGGGTTTAGTGTGGTTTTGAATGCTATTCGGGTTTACTACAAAATGCTTAAAGTTTTTGAGATTTACTGTAAGTTACCCTTTTTTTCCTTCCAAATTTCATCACTCCTATTATGATTTTTATAGTTCGTCAGTGTAACAGAAATTCTCTGTTCAAAAGAATTAGATTTTTTTTTATTGTCATTCCAAATTATGAAGAAACCAGATCATTATTGAAGAAAAACTGATGGTTGATGATTTTTTTTTTTTGATATGAAAAAAGTTTAGGACTCCATAGACATACAATGGAACCAATAATCAAACAACCGCAAAAATAAGCAGAAAAGGAAGAAAAGAATTAAAACTTACAGACAATCACATAATGAGTAAAAGAAGCAAAATTAATTGGAGAACATAGTTATTTACAGAACATCCATATATCAATTTTTTGTAGCAACTGCATATATCAAATATTGCAAAGTTAAGAAACTATACCTGATTTAGCAGTGGATGATACTCTGAAAATTGATGGATTCCCTCTTAACAAGCAATTACCCATTTTTATTAACAATGCAAAAAAGCCTTCACAGAAGTATCACCTTCAAACTAGACAGAGCGACGAGAGAGAGAGAGAGAGAGAGAGAGAGAGGTGGCTTATTTGGACTGAATAATTGGGAATTAATTCGATTTGGAAGAAAAAAAAAATTAAAAGGCAAAAAGGGAATTCATTAGACAATTCCAAGTTTCTAGGCTGAAATATTTATGGAGAGAAGTATGGTCAACAAAAACAAACAAAAATGGGGTCTTTCAGCTTCTCTCGTGTTTCATTTAAGCAGAGACGAAATCCAAAAAAAAAAAAGTTTATTAAATTGCTCTCGTCAAATGAAACTTTGTTTTATACGAAAATAAAGTCCTTTACTATATAGGCTGCTTGCCTAATATATTTTTGATGTTAGAGAAAGTTGAAATTCGATTGTGATACTGAAAATATAATTTTGTAAATTATAATTATTTACTAATATTTAAATATTGTAATTTACTCTAAATACATTTAATATCATATTTATGTATATCAAATGAAGAAAAAAAAATCCTATAGAGGACACGCATTGCGAAAAATCATATAAAAGAACGAAGAAGGCGACACTTGTTCTACTAGGTATTTTAAATCAGAATAATCAATATATAATATCAAAACAATTAATATCAACACAATTAAATAGTATTAATATATAACTGTTAACTTTAAAATCTGTATTAGTATAACCATTAACTTTAATATCTATGTCAAAAACATACGTCATGTACAATTATCTAAAGAGGGCTTTAGGATTTTCATTCTTTTTTCTACTCAAAGTGAATCATAGCCGTATATTAAAAGATAAATAATGGTATGATAGAAGAATTGGGTCTTCCTATTATTTCATCAAAAATAATGGTAAAGAGGGGGGAAAAAACGAAAAAGAAAAAAAAAAAAGAAAAAGCTGATACCGGAAATTAACCACTCATTGTCAAAGTGAAAGGCAGCCCACCAAAGAACACTTATTATGAGTGGGATTTTGGGCATGCTCTTCGATATTCTTGAGGCCTTTGCTTCCATCTTACTCATAGTTATTTTTCTTTTGACAAATTATTGTTTGGTGGGCTAAACTTTTCTTTGTGGTAGCCTACTATGGGAGTGATGTGACGTTAAATTTTGAGAAAAGATTTATATAAAGCACAATATTCAAAAAAAAAAAAAGAACGTGACATATGTTTTATTATCAATTTTTAATCAATGCAACCAGTACACAATATTAATTTTTGAGGAAAAGAGTATAGACTTATGTTAGTATCATTAGAGTTCATTACGAGGGCAATTAGGACACTGTATTAATACAATTTTAAAATTTATGTTTTAACCCTGGTCTCATTCTCCTTCCTTTGTGTATTCTACAGTCTGCCCTCTGTAGCATTTTTTAAACCTAAAATTTGAGTTCAAAGTTAGAGTTTTGTGGGGAAAAAGAGGGAAGAACGAGGACCCGTCTTACGTATTATTTTCTAATTCTGAGTGCTGATGTTGATGGGGAACGTAGTGGTTTAAATGTTGAATTAGAAACTAAGTGGAGGTTCCCTTTACCACAAAAAAAAAAAAAGACAACACGAGGTGATATTCACACTCCCTCAAAAGGATGGGTGCGCTCCTTCGAATTAAGATCTAATGTATTTCTATATTACCAAACTGTTAATATTCCCAACCATCATATTAAAACTTGAATTTAGAGTGAGGGTTGATGGTTGCATTTTTATATTCTAACATGTCTTTGTAAGTTAAAATCGAATTAATGAATAGGGTTGCCTACTATTTTTTGAGATATCATAGAATATGCAATGGAATAGAAAAGATAATAATCAAAACAATAGACATTGCAAATCACATAAAAAGTCACAGCTAAAACACACAAGAATTTTATAGTGATTTGGATAAATGATTATATAGCCACCGTTCCTTCTTGCAAAGGGGATTCCTCACTATAAGAAAGTTCTCTTGAATCACAAACCCGATTCAGTAGGTTTACAAGATCGAAACCCCTAGTTTCTTCCAAACTAATCGTCTAACCTAACTCTTTACATATGAATATTCCTAGCCCTAGCTAATGAACAATTCTTCAATTCAACCCGATTTAAGTACGCCGTAAGTCATCGATCAACTCACCTTAGCTTGAGTATACCGATTAAATATCAATTAAGTAATATATAGAAAGATCTTACAACCATTTGATTATGCAAATTATTTTCCTAATGATTGAAGTGAAGCTCTGAGAAGAATGACGATGATGATGAAGTCCAAGGGCAACACTTTCTGAAGGCTGATGATCAGATGATAAAGAACGACGTCGAGTATACTTTTTGATAAGCCTGAATATGAACGACAATGAGTATACTTTCTAATAAGCCTGAATATGATCCTTTCTCCTAGGTTTAAACCCTAGCTCTCTCTCTCTCTTCCTCTTTCTTTTTTCTCTTTGAATTAGGTTAGGAACTTATTATGAAAAATGTGAGGAAAGAGCCTATATACCCTTTGTAAAGAATGTCTCAGATTAAAACTAAAAATAAATCCAAATACTGGAATGTGACCATGAACCATCAACGGTCAAACTTAACTATCGATGGTCAAGTTGTCACCATCAATGGTTAAGTTGTCATTGTCGATGATTTGAATCTTTTTAGATGTTTGCATCATCTATGATCTCTTCAATCATCGATAGTCAATAGATCAGGTCGAGAGCTTCCAAAAAAGCTATATTTCTGATAACCGAGTCAAAGGTTATGGCTCATGAAAGTTTCAGCCTCTGTGTATGTTTCTAGCCTACTAGTGATTGTTTTGACGTTGTCTCACTAAAACATTCATATCTCGAGCTATACATCTCTGAATTGAGTTCTGTTTATTCTTGTGGATTCATAACAAATATAAGGACACTCCTATATGCTCAAAATTGAATTTCTCTCTTTATATTTTTTCATATTAGTTGACATTAAGTTATTGTCTTGCTCTATTCACTTTTCAACTTAATTCTACCTTCTTGTATAGTGTATACAATATTTCAAACATATGTTAGACTAATGTAAAGTGTTGTTATTCACCAAACTAAGTTTATTGCATAGACACAGTCCTAACAATCTTCCCTTTTGATAATAACAAATCGGAAATTGAAATCACATGGATGGATGTTTGAGATACATGAATTATGTATATTCTTAGTTTCATGATATATAAAAGATGATGTACAAGCTCCACCTATATGTGTGCATACATGAAATATGAGATAGAAGTTCAATGGTTTGTCAAATCTCCCCTACAACCGAACTTCACTAATTTCAAAACTCCTCCCCTTCTCCCAAAATATAAATTATTCAAAAGTTTTTCAAAATTAACTCTCATTTAGTAGTTCCAGAAAAAATGTCCTGAATAACTCTGCCATCATTTTTTTCTAATTTCCACAAAACTGTCATCTTTTAAAATTCTTTAAATTTCAAATTTCTCCATTTCTCTAATCACTAAATTTCATTACACTTTTATATCCCCATTATATATTTTATTAAGTAAGTATACTTGCTAATATAGTTTATTTTACGAGTTTACTGGAAATAAAAAGTTACCAAATAATAGCTCTAAGATGCCCCAAATACCTCTACTTGAAGCTAAAAGGAGCCTAGAGAGAGTCAAAAAGTCCAAAAGCCCAAGAGGAATCGAATCAATAAGTTAACTCAAGAAAAAAAATTCTATTATAAATGTGACGCCCCGGTTTTCACACATGGCTGCAGTCCAAGATGAACCCAGAGATGTTAAACCTACCATGCACCAACACTGTGCAACAACAAGTTTTACTAATCACAGCAATATCCTCTAGTGAGAATCAAAATAAAGTGCAGATACAAAACAGGCAAAAAAAAGGAAATAACTACAATAGATATGATATAGAAAGAAGTATCTCATAAATAAATCATGTCTCAATGAACAACCTGGAATACATCTGATATCCTAGAAAGAAGTATCTCATAAATAAATCATGTCTCAATGAACAACCTGGAATACATCTGATATCCAAAATAAATAAATATGTCTCGACAAAATAAATCATGTCTCAATGAACAACCTGGAATACATCTGATATCCAAAATAAATAAATATGTCTCGACAAAAAACAACTGAAAATCGTACTAAGGCACACTGCCTTTACACTATAAAATAAACTCTAAGGTCCGAACAAAAATATAAAACTACGGCGGAGGCTCTAATAAATCTCATGTGACGACGACTATGTAAGAAATTTGTCATCCTGCGACTCTTCGGTACTCCGAATTACCTGAAAGGATATTAGAAGAAAAAGAGCAACAACAAGAGCGTCAAAGCTCTATAGCAAGATCACATCCATCTGTCCCTAGGGGAAGGGCTGCTAGATGGAGTGGATGCTCTATCTATTAAGCATAGTCTACCTAGATCATTTTCCCCCTTATCTAATAGAATCAATATTTAGATACCTACAATATGAGGCGTAGTACGTCGAGCGAAATAATCCAAATAAGAAAACCCTCATGTATATACTATATGTCCTGAATTGTAAACATCTAAACATTAATACCAAACTAAAGATAAACAATCTAAATAAAATTAACAATTAGAAATCCACAACATGAGACTAGTACGTCGAGCGAAATAATCCAAATAAGGAAACCCTCATGTATATACCATATGTCTCAAATTGTGAATCGCTAATTATTGATCCCAACTAAGAAAATAAAGAAAAGCAGTAAAAGAAAGTAAAGACATCAACATATCTTATTCATAATATCTTCCACTGTCACTGGAAAGATAGAATGAATAACGGCACAAATCCCGTATACTTTTAAATGCAAAGTACTCTGGGTCATATATTTCAGCAGTGAGTCAAAAACATAACTGACATCCGCTAACGACTCGGGCTATCATTTAACTATCTCAATGCAACTCCATGCAAGATTTTGATACTTAGCATTATCATGTGCAACAGACTACCCTGTAGGTATCCTAATCAGTGTACACAGCTCATTAGTCTCAACACGATCTCAGTGCATAACATGAGTGCGGAACAGCCTATCATATAGGTATCCTAGAAGTACGGCTCACAATCCTCATCGCACTCTCATGCGGACGGACTGCTAGATAAAGCATCCAAACTCGACTCAATAGCTTGTACAAATGGAATATCGACGCACTACCCTCGTAGTACGGAACTGAGCTCATCAACGATATCCAGAAGGTGTGTTTATAATATATATGTACTAAACTCTTTCTCAAAGTAATCAGGTCAAAACCCATCACAATTCCTTTCAGCATACCCATGTGTGTGCTACTATACTATTCATGAATTTACGTATAAAGAAGTGCGGCTCGAAACCTGCAAACATATCTCAAACAGATACAAAATAAAAATTCAGGCAACAGCCTTAGTAGTTGACTACTAGGCTTAGTAGTCGATTACACTGAGTCCATCCAGACTCTGTAATAACATATATCAGTATCAGTAGTCGACTATTAAGAATATTAGTCGACTACTCTGCAAACACATAGTTTCTGTTATACTCAACTGGGTACGAGTAGCCGACTACTAAGCTTACTAGTCGACTACTCTGTCAAGACACACATTCTTTCGTGCACAAACATTGCTTATGTCAATTGTACATATCATGACGTTAAAACGAGATTTTATACTTGGCATATGCAACAAGAATTATCTAAATTATCAAATTAAATTATTATATCTTCCAAATTAGGGTTTAACATCCTAATTAAATAATTTCTTCAATTATCTCATATGTAAACAAAGTGATTATCAACACATGATAAAAACTACTCATGAACATATGTAAACAAAGTGATTATCAACACATGATAAAAACTACTCATGAACAGAGGTAAAATTTATTTAAAAATATTTATCTTACTTAGGTATCACAAACCTAGGGTTTAAGCATGATTAATTAACATGAAACTCAAAGAAACCTTCACGTAATATATTAATTATTTCAAATCAGCATATCTGTAGTTTTCTGTAGAACATGTTACTAGTAAATTAAGTATATCTTTCTCTAGACAAACTCTTTTTAAGAATAGTTTTCTGTTTTGAAAACTAGATCCATATAGCTATCATTTAGAACTAGTTTGGTTCAGTTTGAAGTTTATATAATATCTTAAATTTCTAGTTAAAAGTTATACACGTGCAACAAATTTCTACAGAATATATCATTAGTAAATTGAGTATATCTTTCTTTATAAAAACTCTTTCTTAGAATGGTTTTCTGTTTTGAAAAATAGGTTCATATACCTTTCATTTGACACTGGTTTTATTTAGTTTGGAGTTTATATGATATCTCAAATTTCTAATTAAATGTTATACACGTGCAACCGTTTTCTGCAATCTATGATGAAAACAAAAACTAAACCTCTTTATAATTTAATTAGACAACAAATTAGGGCTAACACACGAGTTAAACATAATTACCAAGTTTAAAAAAATAAAAATTTAATCACCCCTAATGATCATGATCACGTTACTATCATAAATAATTAGGAAAAGCTAATGATCTAGCATTGGGTTAAGATTTATCATCAAAAATCTCATCTTTTTCATATTAGGTTAAGCCTTAAGTATGAATACATTGATTAAACACTTTTATAATCAATAAACACTATGGGGATGAGTTTGGATGCAGATGATCTTGCCTTATCACGTATGCAAGGCTCTTAAACTGATGTGAAACGACTCCTTGTCGCCAGACGTCGTAGATCTCGCCTTTTCCTCGCTTCTCGCCTCACAAGACGCTCCCAAAATCTTAACTTTAGGGCTAGGGTTTGAGAGAGAGAGAGAGAGAGAGAGAGAGAGAGAGAGAGCGAACGAGGAAACCTAGTCTGACTAGGAAAATAATCTTCGATATTTTTGCAGTAACTTTCTCATCCGACCTCGGAATGAGATGATTTAAGATTTTTTAGAAATCTGTTGAAGAGACGTATAACTTTAGTCTTTTGAGTTTTTCCAGATTCAAGCTTCATCAGTGTGTAAAGTATATAAACTCTTAACTGGTCATTTTTCTAGATTTCTCTTCGTGCATGTTTTGTGCATTTGCACTCATATATTCATAAATATACATTGAATTGATCTCAAATCAATTCCTATCATACTCAAACATCAAAATATGTTATATTTTGACTATATAACATATTTATTATTATTTTTACATAATATTTAAATTTTTAGGGTTTTACAATTAACTAATCAATTAGCTAATTGATTTCGATTAGCTAATCGACGAGCTAATCAATTATATTATAACAGAAACTCATCAATGGAAGATTTTTATTTCTTGGAGCTCAAGACTAATTAAGGACTAATGTTAATTGTTATAGGCTATAAATATGGATAGAGAGTGAAAGTGAGGAAGATGTAATAATTTTGTGAACTCCTTTGAGAGGATGACCTTTATTTGGGCTTTCCAAATTGTAAACTTTAGTTTGGAATAAATAATTTTTTTACTTTTATTTTTCTTCTTCTTCCCTTTTGTTGATGAAGATTTGCTTCTCAAGGGGCTAACCTCTTACAATATAAGTTTTTATTTTTATTTTTTATTTTCTTGTTTAGAATTTCATGTTTACGATTTTATTTCTTATTTTTATTTCATGCTTTATAGTTTAAATTTCTTTTTCTTTCTTTTTCTTTCTTTTTCACCATTCTTTATAGTTTAGATTTAATTTCTTACTTTGTAGGTTGGATTTTTTTTGTGCTTTGTAATTTAAGATTTATTTGTTTTTATAGAATGGGTAGATAATGTCTTTAGGATTTCTAGGATTAGATGAAACTAATTTAATTTCCATTTTAATTTTTAAATTGCTTTCTTTTTGAGCTTAAATGATCATGCTTTGGATAATCAACTAGAATAATAATTGGTAAAAAAATTTGATAGGCTATACTTATATTAAATGGTTTGATAGTTTATAATTTTTCAATTCTAGAATTACTTTCTAGTTGTTTATTTCTATTCATGAATGATAATATTGCTTGAATATATTTTTGATCGATTATGCTTGTTTTGAATAACTTGTTAATCCATGCTTACGAATTCTAAGTAATATAAGAATTAAAAGAAAGTAGATCTAAATCAAAATTGGAATTAACTAGTGGACTCAATTCTAGATTACTAGTTTATGCACGTGATTTCCTCCATCTTTTTATTTATTTTTTTAGTTTTATTCTCTTTCTTATTTTCTTTTATTTATTTATTTATTTTTTTCATTCATTCTCTTTTCTTATTTTAGCCGTTTTATTTGCAACAATCACACCCAAACCAATCTCTTTCTTTTCTTTCACATTTCAAGAACTACTTCAGAATTTTCTAATAATATATATTTCTCATGGTATCAACACTTGCAACGTTTTAAATACCAATTATGCACTTGCAATATTTTATTTAGAACACATCAAGTTTTTGTTGCCGCTGTCGGGGAAGGTGCTTGTATTAGAAATTTTTTATTTTGGTTATTTAATTTATGTGTTTCATTGTGACGGATCGAACTAGAAGGAGGTTAAAGATTGAAGAAGAATATTTGCTTCAAAACGGACCAACCTCTTACAGAGGTGAGTTCTCTTTCTTATGATTTTTAATTTCACCCTCTAGTTAGAATTCTCACAATTAGTGACAATTAGGTAATACGACGCTCCCCACGGAGAATGACTTCGTCGAATAAATCTCTGAGACAAAGGCTCATCTAACTGAGTCTGTAGCTCCCTCATCTCAATAGGTGACATGCGATAGGGTGCTCGGGATATAGGTGTTGTGCCTGGTTGTAACTCTATGCAAAACTTGACCTCTCTCACTGGAGGTAAACCCGGTATATCCTGAATGACATCCTGATAATCTGAGACCACATGCGTCTCGCTCAAATCGACACTACGATCCCGCAACATCACCTTCTCGATGTACGTCAGAAATGACTCCGCAAACTGGTTACCCTGTGAGGTCGCTACTATCAACTCAGACTCATCGAACGCTCGCAAGCTGACTGTTTTAGCAAAATAGTCACTACTAGAAATAAGACTTTTAGCGACGGACAAATCCGTTGCTAAAGGTCGAAAATCCATCGCTAAAACTTTTAGCGACGGAAAAATTAAAATTCTGTCGCTAAAATACCGTCAGTACAGTAAGGGTAGCTAAAATGACCTTTGGTGACGGATTTTTCGTCGCTAAATGTCAGCGACGGAACATTAGCGACGGATAATCCGTCGCTCTATTTTTTTAAAAAAAAAGAAAAAAACATTAGCGAGCGACGGATTTTTCATCACTAAAAAATATTAGCGAAATCCGTCGCTAAAAACATCATTAGTGACGAAAAATCCGTTGCTATAAAATTAAAAAAAAAGAAAAATTATTTTTGAAAATTGAAAAAACATGTACAATAATGTAATAAATTTAAAACCCTGTTCAATCGGCAGTATAATATTCATTCTCACGTATATATAACATAAATATTTTAATAAAAATATCTCAATATAATAAACATTGTTTATACAACACACACCATGATAAATATTGTTTATACAGCATACACTCATTTATTATTTTTAAAGGTAAAAAAACAAATCAGTCTTCCTGATCATCATCATCATCAATCTCATCACCAGCTCCACATGCAAATATAAGTCCCGACCTGCAAATATAAATCAAACGTTGACAACATGACATGACATGCAAGTATAGAATTAAGATAGAATATCATGGCATATTCTTATGTATTACATGTTTCAGAGAGAGTATCATGGCATATTCTTATGTATTATACGCACGCACGCACAATTTTTGCAACAACGCATGCACACACCCTAACCCCACCCGCAATTTTCTCACCATACGTGCATGCACGCGTACACGTACACACGCATATACGCACACACGCATACACGCGTGCACGCATGTACGCACGCGTACACGCGTGCACGCATGCACCACACTCCACACAATTAATATGGAAACAAACTAGTTATCAAAACCGATCAACTATTAGTTTGAGATTATTTTCTTCCTTCAACATAGACAAACATAAAGTAATATCCAAGCATGAACCAACACACAATTAATTTGAAAGGTAAAAACAATACTCAGATTGTTATATCAACTTTCCCTTAAATCACCAAATACATGATTGTCATCTACAATGTACAAGCATAATATGTTGTAGTTCAAAGATCTAAACTGATAGGGAAACAAACTACTTATCAAAGCCCATCAACTATTAGTTTGAGATTATTTTCTTCCTTCAAAAACAAACATAGAGTAATATCCAAGCATGAACCTCTAGAGCAATATAATTTAGAATTCAAAAACTAGAAGGTTTCATTACACAATTTAATCATATATAAACTAGAAAATTTGTGATCAACATTATTTAACCCTCAGTTTTCTATTTATAAATAAACTTTCAAGCAAATTATATATGATTAAATATTCTCCTTAAAAAAACACATTTGAAATCTTATCATATCTGAATTTTGAAACTATACATGTAAAGCACCCTTGTGAACCAAACACCATGAAACAATATATTATTATTCTAAAACAAGAACGGTGCAAAAAACATACCTCTTTCCACTTTGCAATCAAGTTCTTGTCAGCATATCCCTGATCCAAACAGAATTCATACAGCTCCTTCGAGATTTCTGTTGTGCGCAGCGGAAATTTCAGCAGCACCTCCGGTGCGTAAGGTGCACAACAAGAGATTAGATCACAATGAAATTCTTGTTTCTCAAATGAAACAAGAACCAAAAAGGTGTTTTAGCAATGAAATTTCCTTCCTCCGATAGTATAAATCATATATGTATCGGCTCTTCTCATAGTATAAATCATGTTGTTAACGTTAACAACATGACAATTAAAAGGAAGGAAATTCCGTAGCTAAATCAAAGGAAACAAGAGATTAGATCACAATTTCCTTCCTCCGATAGTATAAATCATATATGTATCGGCTCTTCTGATGTGAAATTTGAAATATCGGCCACAGCGCTTCGCACTTTCTCTTCCCATCATGTGGATCATTTTCAGCTGCCAATTAACAATTTCATTTGTCATCATATGAGTTAGAAGCAAACAATAATCTTTTCTAACGAAAAAAATTAGTCCTAACTAAATCAAATTAAGACTAATGAGGAAAACAACACAAACCTTCTCTCATCTTTGCCTCCAGCTCTCGAAGTGTAGGCTCGATGAGCTCCCATCCCTCAGGAAAATTGACCCTGCTCGTCTTGATCTTAGGCATGATGATCAATCCTTCACGAGCGTTCAATTATCAAAAATTAAACTAGAAATTTTCTCTAAAAAAAAACAATTGAAATCTATAAGCATTGAAATTATTCTAGTCAGTTTGGGGATTTTTCAAGGTTTTCTCCTCTTACTTCGACCTCGTCAACAATTTTCTGGAAATTTGTTCTAAAAAACACAAATTTTTACAGTTCAGAAGAAATACCTTCAGTGCTTCAACGAAATAGAGAAAGGGCGATGAAGCCGTCTACGGCGTCGGTGATGAACTCCCCTTCCGCGATTGCTTCGTCGGCAATCAACTCGATGGTGAGAGCAGTGGAATGCGGATTAGGGTTTATTTATAAATAGAAAACCACGTCGTG
>NW_017972825.1:0-1229 GCF_001876935.1 Asparagus officinalis | reverse complement strand
GTTGCCAACACCTCCACAAGAGATTGCAGCCTTGTCTCTTGCTTTCATTAACTGTTTCCACATCCAAGAGTCCTCACTTCTTACATTAATATGCCAAACATCCCTTTGTTTCAAGTAAGTACCATGAATCCATTTGATCCACATCAACTCTCTGTTAACATGAATATACCATAGATTTTTTAGAGCAGCAGCCAAATTCCAGATTGTGGCAGAAAAAATACTAAGACCACCCTGTTTCTTACTTAGACAGACTTTATCCCAAGAGACTAAGGGAATTTTATGTATATGGCTTGTCTTTCCCCACAAAAAGTTCCTACATAGCTCATTAATTTTTTGTGTAACTCTTACTGGCAGGATATAATTTGAAGTCCAAAAAATTTGAACTCCTAAAATGACACTTTTGATTACTTGTAACCTTCCTGCATATGAGAGCTTCCAGATTTTATTCCATGCCTGAATCTGACTAGAGACCATACTGATGAGTGAATTACAATCCTCATAGGATAATCTTTTGCATATCAGAGGGACTCCAAGATATCTGATAGGAAAAGAGCCCTCAGAAGGATAAAGATGAGCTCTCATAGTTTCTTTTACAGAGTCCTCAACCCCCCCAAAGAAAACTGTGGATTTTTCTTTATTCATTTGAAGTCCTAAGATTTCACCAAACTTTGTAACACACTGATAAAGTTTCATCATAGTATATAAGTCACCTTTTCCAAAGAGCAGTAAATCATCTGCAAATATTAAGTGTGTAATTTTTAATTTACCACACTTGGGATGATATTTGAACCGCTTATCATACTCCAGAAGACCTAAAGTCCTTGAAAGATACTCCATTCCCAAAATAAAGAGGTATGGGGAGAGTGGATCCCCTTGTCTCAATCTCCTTTCCCCCTTGAAATATCCATGCAGTGCTCCATTAAGAGAAATAGAGTACTTCGGGGTTGAGATACAGACCATAATCTAGTCTATGAATATATTTGGGAAACCCAGGCCTTTGAGCATATCTTTTAAGAAATCCCAACTGATGGTATCAAATGCTTTCTTAATGTCAATATTCAGCATGATTCTAGGAGAAATATTCTTTCTATTGTAGCTTTTTACCAGCTCATGAGCTAACAATGTGTTACTTGTAGTTTTAATATATTTGCAGTAGGGCACCTTGCCCTACATTTTTACCTGGGGGAAAAAAATTCAGCCATGTTCGTTACAAGTTATAGTTTCTGCAT